>NW_027111602.1:788298-797320 GCF_000696795.3 Halyomorpha halys
TTTTAAAGATGAATCGGCCTAGGCATAATAACCTGTAAATAAAAGTTTTAAACCTTGATATATCAATTTAAGGTGTGATAGTATTAATATCACTAAGGTCCGAAACGTTGTAGAAAAATAATATTCAGATTAGGGATTTTCTAGAGTGCTTAATGCATGAAACAGTTAAATAAATAAAATTCTTTATTAAAATATTTACTAAATGGCTCCTTACATAAGGTTCTAACCTAAATTTCTTCACATTTTGAGCGTATTATGGATTATAAGGAAGGCTGCATCAAAACTGAAAATATCTTAATTTGTTTAAAGGTAAGTTGTTTTTCTTATCCTGAAACTATGCTCTAACCTAAAAATTTAAAGAAATTTAGGTTGGAACCTTTTCCGAAGAAACTCCTCAATTAAGTAAAGAATTTAAAGAAGAGCAAATTCCTGATTACTATGTAAAAAATATATATATCTATGACGCAAGAGGAATGTCGTAAAAATCTAAGTCGGCCTTTGAAATGTTCCCACATTAATGCACGTAAAGTCCTGACAAGTTCGATTGTCTGGAAAAATGTTCTTTGCATATCCCTAGAAATAGGGCCAGGTCTGAAGTCTGATGGAGTAGTTAATATGGATTGGGAGGCAAAGGGAATAGGGAGCATCCATTTTAGATACTTTCATAGGCGTCCATCTTACTTTTCATAGGAGGAAATTACTTTTTCTGAAGGGTGTTTTTTTTTTAACTTCTTTTTTATTCTGAAACTCTTCAATTTGATTTTTAACACAACTATACAAACGGTGCTCAAAAGTATTTCAACTCAGTACAAATATTTTTGATTTTTTTATAAATTATTTATTTTTCTGTTTTTCGCATAGTAGCGGCATAGGGCCGAAACGTAGTAGAAAAATAATATTGAGATTAGGGATCAAATGAAGTAGTGTTCAAACTAAAAATTATTTCGTTTAGAAATAATAATGACTTGCTTATAGGAGAATTTTAAAATTTCATGCAAGAAAGCTGAGTCGTTTACTCTCTTCCAACTTAAATTCATGTTTTAATCCTTCTTAAATTTAATGGCAACGACCAGTATGGACTTCTAATATTTCTAGTTTAAATTTTAAACACATTTTTTTTTTTTGTGAAAAGAAATTTGAAATGTTTTAATTTTTTTTTTGTGTGGAGACTGTTATTTTTTTTCAAATGAATCTTGGAATTTCGTTTACACCATTCTTACTATAAAAAATTCAGCTTTTAATATCTTTGTCAAATATCAAGGTTTAAAATTACTTTAATGTTTTATATCAGATTTTTTATCTATTTATTCGGAAAAATGCTCCCAATATGATCTGACCAGATGACAACATATATTGGTCGGTGGCAAAATAACATACAATGATAAACATACATGTAATTTGAGTTGGTTATAGTTTTGATTATAAAGGCGCTGTGGAAGCTACTACGATTTATAAGCTAAAACAGTACAATAGAAATGAATTTATAGCGATAAAACCTCATTTAAAAAAAGTATAACTTAATACAAAATACTAAACTGAAAATATAATAGAATAAAAAAAATAAAATAAAAATAAATTTTGAAGTGAATAATAATGATGCGAATTTAAGATTAATAATTTAATAATAATGAGGTAATGTATTTAGCATGTATATAATAAGTATGGAGTGAACTTAAAAATAAAAATACAATATTAAATTTTAAAAAAGAATAAAATCTAGAATAAATATAATATACTATATACAATATGTAACTTGAAATATCATATAAAGAATGCAAAAAAGAAAGAAGTATTAAAACTAAAGAGCAGCTAAAGGATACAATAAAACTAAATGGATAATAAGTCGATAAAAATAAGGATCTAAGTATATTTAAATAAATATTATGTATAATTAAACAAACATGTACACATAGACACACATGTATATCTAATTTTAATCGTAATATAATGAATCGAGGTCATTAAGTGGAGCTAAGAAAAACTATAGGGCAGATGTGAGTTTTATTTACTTTCAAGTATCGCTATTTTGTTTTTAATTTGATTTAATCTATCACTGATATTACAACATTCAAACGTCTCATTTTTGACATTGACTTTTCCTCATAATTAAAATAGATTCAAGCAATCTTACTAGAAATAAAAAGTATAATATTTTGAGAAAAATGGTTAGGCGTCCACGACTGAGGAGACAAAATCCTCCTATGGTTTTACATTTTGTGGAATAAAAACAAAAAGTTTAATAATTTATAAAAAAAATCAAAAATATTTGCACTGAGTTAAAATGATTTGAGCACAGTTTGTCCAGTATTGTTAAAAATCAAATTGGAGAAGTTCAGAATAAAAAAAAGTTTTAAAAAAACTTCCTTTAAAAAAAGGTAATTTCCCCTTATAAAAAGTAAGATGGACGCCTATGAATGTATCTAAAATGAGTGCTTCATATTTCCTTTGCCCCCCAATCCATATAAACAACTCCATCAGAGTGCAAATCTAGCACTATTTCTAGGGATATGCAAAGAGCATTTTTCCAGGCAGTCGAACTTGCCAGAACGTTACTTCCATTAATTTCCCGACCCAACAAAGAAACCAAGACAGCGTGTAATCCGATATTAAGGAGGAAGATTTCAAAGGTCTACTCCGATTTGTACGGCATTTCACGTGCGTCCTAAATATATTTTTTTATAAATGGCCATCTGGAACTGGCTTTTCTTTGAATTCTTTACTTAATTGAGGAGTTTCATTTAAAAAGGTTCCAACCTAAATTTCTTTAAATTTTTATGTTAGAGTATAGTTTCAGGATAAGAAAAACGACTTACCTTTAAACAAATCAAGATATTTTTAGTTTTAACGCAGCCTTCCTTATAGACCATAATACGCTTAATATGTGAAGGAATTTAGGTTAGAACCGTTTGTAAGGAGCCATTTAATAAATATTTTAATAACTAATTTTATTTATTTAATTTTTTCGTGCATTCTCTAGAAAATTTTAAAATAGTTATTTAGTAGAGGAGGAGTGTAATAGCTCAGTGAATAAAATAAGGCACCGAGGTACTAACTCCAAGGACCGAGGGTTCAAATCCGGCTTTAACAGATTATTTATTTAGTCTGTTACTGTAGACGTGATTCAACCCTGTGGGGTCGGGAGCATTCGGGGCTCCATCCAGCCTTCGTTGCCAAGTGCTGTTAAATGGGGAAGAAATCTGCCGGTTGAGCATGATCATGAACAAATCACATCCTTGCACAACCGTTGTTTAAGAAAAGTACTTCCTTACAAAGTACTGAATCCTTGATCCATGATGTGTCGTAGCGGTGTAGATTTTTATTCTTCATTTATTCAGTAGAATTCTCTATTCTCTTGAATAACTTATTTTATCCATTGAATGACAAAAATATCATATAATATGTTATATAGATAGTTTTCAACTATATGCGTTTTTTCTTTCATATGTTTAGTATACATCTTGTTATTCATAGTTCACATATTTATTTACTTACTATTTTAGGTTCAAAATATTGTGCTTTAGGTTAGACGTTAAATACATGCCATTGTTTGCCCTAGGCCATCCAGTTCGGTGTGATCAAGGTGCCAACCCGTGTTACCCCGAACGGTACAGTAGTCGAGGAGAGCCTCCACTGCTCGCTAAAGAGTGACCGGCAGTGGCTCCAGTACTCCTTCCAGATCTCTACGGTTGTCTTCTTCGTGGCCCCGATGTCCCTCATCAGCGGACTCTACTTGCTAATAGGAGTCAAGCTAAGGAGGTCCAGGCTCATCAAGCGTCCCAACTCTGAGCCCCTTCGAGCCCAAAAGCACGTTATAAGGATGCTAGGTGAGTCAATACTTTTTATTACCTCTATAATAAGATTATTATTCTAATATTCAAAAATATATCTTTATCTAATAACTATATTTTACGAATTTAATGGGTAAAAATGGTACATCACAATGTCTTTGTGTATTCGTAGTGAGAGTAAAAATAAATAAAGGAAAGCACTATATTCTGATGAGATAAAACAAAAAAACACTAAGCCTGCTAAAATTGGGTTAGCAAAATATTTTTAAGGAAGAATAAAAAGGCTGCATCCATGCGTACGGGAGGCAGGAGGACAGGCCATGTCTTCAAATTATTAAAATTTCAATAGTTGATGATTTTAACAGAAATTAATAATTTTTTTTTTAAATATTTATTTATTGCTATTTACAACTGTAAATTATAATACATGTAGTAACTCTGATCTAAGTTAAATTGGAGTGTTACAGGCGTTTAGAGAAACTACCCATTGGTAGCACTCTAATGACATTTTACATTATCTGGCCATCTCCTTTTCAGGCGCCTCGGAGGATTTTCAGGAATGGAAGAGGGTGCAAGATTAGAAACTAGGGCGTTTGAGTGGTTAGAAAGTGAAATTAATAATAACTCATAAAAGGGGAAAGAGCGGGCTCGGCCAAGGTCGTCTGTGGCACTGGGAGTTGAGGCGTAGGTCTTTGCTACCTGGGAATTGCAGCTGGGCCGTTCAGAATTGGGGGTTGACTTTTATTTTTGTGGTAGTCCCACGAAATGAAAACTTGACCTCCCACTATGGTGTTAGAATAGGATGGTAGCCCTGTTGATAGCCCCTCCCCCCTCCATATGTCAGAAATGACCAGGAAAAAAAAGAGCGGGATCAGTGATTCTCTAGTTGAGTGTGTAAATATTGTACAGAATTATACATATTTATTGTTATATTAGTTATTTTATTCTTATTTCTGGATGTGATTATTTTGATTACTTTTTTCTTTATTTTATTCTTTTTATATCTGTATATATATAGAGTGATAGAAAAAGATTATTTTTTTAAATTTTATTATTATTATTTTTTTTAATATAATTTTGGTATGAATGTGCTCACTTATAAATGCAACCATTAAGTCAAGGGTTGTGACAGATTTTAATACTTTTGAATAAATAAATAAGAAAGAAAATCTAGGATTTACATATTAACAATTCTACTTTACATAAAATTTTAAAGTTGAAATGGAAAATAATTTTATTAAAATGAAGATTGAAGCATGTAATTGAAATTCCCATCCGGCGCGGTGTAATTTTGTTCAGCTCCCCAAGCGCAATACTGCCCCTCTGAGGAAGACGTATAAGTCTAATTTAAAAGTATTAGGGCTTATTAGTTCTGAAGGCAAGCTATTTATTTTTTCTTCTTTTAGGCCCAAAAGTCGCTGCAGATTGGAAACATTCTTTTTTTACCATATATAATTACACAATATTAACGAATCGAGATTTTTCAAAATAATTTTCACTATGTCCGGATCGATGCACCTAATCATTCATTGTCATATTTGTGTCAAAAAATGACGTTTTTAGTAATGTACTAGTGTTATTTAAGTTGAGGATAACAAACATCAAACTAATAAGTAGAATACATAAAAACAATAATTTATTTTTATGGAGTGGACCCTGATTCGCATATTTATTTCAATTATTTCTATGTAATATAAATAAGTGATATATATTAAGAAATATTAATACATTTTATATATATATATATTTTTTAATTGTCAGTATGAAAAATGACAATAATCTTTTAAATAAATTGGGAGTGGTCAACGGTATTGTCAATCTATATTACATTTTTATTATATGGAATTGATTTTATTTGACACAATTTCTTAAAATATCCTTCAGAAGTATTACAATACATTGCTAATTAATTAATGCAGAGCATTAAAATAAATTTAGCAGTTTACCTATTAAAAGTTTCCCACATCAGCTCAAAATTTATTTTCATCAATATTTTAACGTTTTAAAATGTTTAACGTGACTTATAAAAATAAGATATATGATAAAATGGCACTTCAGTTGCCAAAATGTTGTTTCTGTGAACTCAGAATCAGGAATAAAATTATTTTTTTTAAACTTCAAGATGAACAATTTACCAGAAAACAAGTAAAAGTAACGACCATAAACTTTAGTAAATAAATTCAGAACTTTGATAATTTTTATCATATTGTAATGATTGTTTTTTTACGAAAATCTTCAGAAGAACCCATAAAATAAGTTTGAAATATACTTTACATTGCTTTGGAAAGAATAGCAGAAAGTAATTTTTTTTAATCTCCGAGTGGCGTTAATGGTATGGGCTTAAAAGTAGTTATAATAAATTAATAAATAATTTATTTATTTAAGAAAAAATAAATGATTGGGTTAATGTTAAACTAAAAGGCCTTCTGTCTTAAATCTTACCTTAATTTTTTTATTTCAAAATATTCATAATCTTGTTACAGTTGATAATGAGTAAAACTTTAGAGATGTTGCTAAATGCATTTTAAACTTTTCTCTTCATAGTTCTGAATATTTTTTGATAAAAGACCAAAAAAAAAAATTATAATGGTAAAAATAAAAAGTTTATGATATCTTTACTTAAACTCTTGTCACTAACACTATAGTGCTTGGTAATAAAAAAGCCTTTTATGTTATAAATTTTTGAACATTGAAATCTTGAAAAGTACTCTAAACATTATAATCAAATTTAGTAACGTTAGTAACACGATTAGTAACGATGGCAATGGAACAAGAAATAAAACGTGAGACTGTTTCAATCTTATGTTGAACTTTCCATATATGTTATTTTATTTTTAGGCTAAACTGATATGAAATGACCCAGTGTTCATATTATCTATTTACTATTCCAGTATTATTACTAATTTAACAAAGGCAATTTCAGAAATTAGAACCATTGAATGAAAATGAGAAGGGAGAAAGTTAAATTCTAGGAAGATAGTTCGGGTGGCGCTCAATAAAGGTATTACAATAGTAAAATAATACTATTTATTGTTAACCAACGTTTCGCCCCACTTTGTCGTGCTTCGTCGGGGCTGTCAGATTGAAACACGGCGGGCAATGAAGCCCTACAAAGTGGGGCGAAACGTTTGTTAACAATAAATAGTATTATTTTACTATTGTAATACTTTTCTTGACCGCCACCCGGACTTCTTCTTCATAGCTCAACTATTTTCTTTCAATGAGAAAGTAAAATAATAGAGTTAATAAAAATGAATAAATAAACCCAAATAGTCATTATTATTGCTATTTCTTTTTTTCGAATACCAGTTAACCAGTCACCAGAATGAACTCCGTTTATTAAAATTACAGTTTATTTGATGTATATTGTGACAGCGAAAAAATGTAAACTAATCTTAGGTATGACAGCTATCAGCTTAAACCATAATTTTATATTTAAAGGTCTTCGAATATTACTGTCCTGTAAAATCATTATTAAATATGATTAATTAGAGACGGATATAAGCCATGGACAAGAGCTGTATTAACCGAACCTAGGAAGGCATTGCTAATAGGACTGGGGTGGATTGAGCACTAAGCCCTGACACTAAGCCCACCACCAAATCTCGTTAGAAACTTTTAGTCAAACAGTTAGGCCCAAAGTACTTATCTAATTAAAGTCTACTTCATATACTGCATTTTGACTGAATGCATTGTTCGCTTTGAATACTCAACCAAACGTATTATTCCAGAAACTAAATGGATGTTTTGTTAATAATTATGTCTTAGAAATTATTTTACAACAAAAAATCAAACCATAAAGGTGTAATAAATTCATAAACGAGGTAAAGGTACTCACAGTTTTAATGCAAAGATATAGTGACTAGCGAATGTCCAACTATACAGCACTTTTGCTCGCAAAAACTTTTTTGTTCATGTAAAAACTAACCGCCACTTTACATATAATTTATGTAAAAAATTTAATTAAGTGATTAATCACTTAATTATTATTATTCACAATTCAAAATTGTGAAAAAATGATTGCTAAAGTATTTTATGATTTTTACAAAAAACCTTATAGAAGTGGTAAAATACGGAGTCTTGAAATTCATTATGGTTCTTACACAATGAACTGTTCTTAAGTTTATTATATTTAATTAATTTATTAATATATTCTTTTCACTTTGTGAGTCAATGTATATACATCCAGAATGATGTATTCTAACGATAGATTGAAGTTTATGATTCAAAAGTTACACCAAAACGTTCATGAAGATATCCTCCTATTTCTATTTTGTTTAAATCTCAGTCAAATGGAAGTATCTTTCCATTAAATTTCTGCATAAGCCATATTTGTATACTTTTAATAGATATTATTGGCGTTTTAATTAGTGGCTTATTGACGAAGGGAGGGTCTAAATCCGCCTCCAGAAAAACAATTAATTGATTGAAAATCTTCGACTCTGAGAACATAAATTTTATTTTCCTTCCCTGCATGAGTACAATGAGTCCCTACTTTCGGTAAGAACAAATAATAGATAAATAAATTTTACTGCGTATTTTATGTTCTAAAGTTATTATTATCTACGTATCAATACACATTACATCACAGCTAGTTACTAATAAATATCACTTTCTGTGGTTAATTATTTCAGAAAATAGTTCCAGGACTGTGCCTGTTGGTATAATGGCGCCCTTTGGTTTATCATGGCTTTTTTTTTATTTAAAAATCAATTTGTAGCAATTTAGTAGAATTAAAAACCATTTTGTAGCTTTTTTGTTACTTTATTGTCTCGACTATTCATTAAGTATATTACCATTTCACTAGGAATCTACTTAAAAATTAAAACACTACCATATATTTTAAATTTATCAGGTATCCCACTGGGAAAGCGTTAAATATTTTATAACTCAATTTACAAGAGATCTCAATTCTGTGGCGCCATTACATTCTAAGTCCATTACATAGGCACATGATTCACCTATCTAGGGCGATTCATTTTAATCCACACCATTAAAATAAATCAACCTTATTTGATGGTGGTTAGCCAGTGATTAATTCCAGCAAGTACTGGCGTTTATCCTCCTTGATTTATTATCCTAATTCCACCTTTTGATACCGAAAGGTTCCCCGAGTTCAGGAAACCGAAACAGTTTGTGCACACACATTACCAACTGCACCGAGGAACGTCTCCGAAAATGATGAATGAATGAATGAATGAATGAAAAAATAACTTTATTCTGGGACATATGTC
>NW_027111602.1:801980-838379 GCF_000696795.3 Halyomorpha halys
GTTTTTATTAAAATAACAATTCTACTTAACCAGAAAACAGCTTTATTTACTAATGTAGACCATTCACTGTAATTAGGCAATTAATTAAAGGAGAAAGGCAGAGAAAGTTTAAGAAACACAATACAACACAACTAGATGCTCACAGTTTGATGGCCAGAGCCAGACTGATCAACTTTCTAATTACTATTACATTAGGCTGGTGTAAGAACAGAAGAAAATGCATATTCTCGTAATTCTTTTATTTACATTGGATATAATAAATGAATGTCCAGTAGAGAGTTAAACTGAAAAAACAAAAATTCATTAGGAGATAGGAGGTATGTTTTACACGTGGAAAATACTTTTTCGGATACAAGAATAGTAATACAGATTGTATTATAGTAAAAGTATGAATATATACTTTTGTATATATTTTTAATATTTTAATATGTATTCTACATTAATTTTAACCTAGTTTGTTGATTTTTTATTTATATCTGTTACTTAAATATCTTTCTTATATTTTCTCATATCTCTATAATAGATAATGTCGATAAACGTATAAATATAAAACACTAGTTGATGTTAAACTGTCGGACGCATGCGTATTGTAATGTCCCGTTTTACTAGGCCTTTGAATTTTTTCTTATCACCATAGTGATTAAATAGTTAGACAATTGAGTTATCCGCATTAGATCCATTACATTATTGGAAAAAATGGTTAGTATACTACAATTAATATCCAATAATCGAGGGCTGAAAATGACCTATTGCATTCTTGGAACTGTATCAATCCTGGATAACGCTAACTTTTTTGTCATCAATACATCCAATGATGCACAGGAAATATACATAATAAATAATAGGAAATAAATACATCTACCCTGAGATAAATACTTTAGGGATACAACTTAGGAGACAAAAAGTATAGTAAAACCTCAATAAATAATAAGTGAAATAGGTCCAAATCACTAATTAAAAATTTTTTTCTCTTATTTCTTCCTCCAGGGAGCGCGGTAGCCACGGGGTACAGCGGGTGGCTACTAACTCTAAGGACCTGAGTTCAAATCCGGCCGGGCAGAAAATTGTTTTCTGTTACACTGTAGCCGTGAGTCAACTCTTGTGGGTTCTTGGAGCCCTCCTGGGGTCCACCCAGCCTCTTAAATTTGGTAAAAATCTGGCGGTTGAGCGTGATTCTGACCTAATCACCCCTTGCAAAACCGTTGGTCTAGTAACAGTACTTCTTTACAAAGTACTAAACCCTTGACCCTTCATGGGTTGTAGCGGTACAGATTTAAATTTAAATCTCTTTCTCCAGCCACACCTGGTAATGAATACCTCTCCTTCTTTTCCATGACTAGAGAGTAGCTCTCAAGACCAAGATACTTCTCGGGATGATTATTTTGTACTTGTTCATCTCCTTTTAGTTTATCACTTATTTTAATAATTGTTATCTATTTCAGTTCAATATCTTTTACCAAAACATCAAACCAGATTTCCTTCATTCACTCACGACAACCTCAACGAATTCTTTCATGTTATTCTGGAGCCGAGACGTGTGCCCAGAAGGAACCAGCAGAGAGGACCCTGGTTTAGGAATAGAGCAACACAGGCTAGATTTAATATATCGAAGGTAGCCAAGATCAAATATTTGACCAGCTAAAGATCAACAGAGCTGTGACCTCAAGCCATCCTGTAAATGGATTTGGCCAGGACCCGTCATCGATACCAACCTTCTTGTTATTTAAATTGTAATTATAATAAAAAAAAGTCAAATATAATAGCATTAGATGTAGAATGAACTAATCACATATTAAAATGAAAACAAATATTGTTAAAATATGATCTTGGAATAATTGCTTATTTGTAATATATTTATTGATTTGAAGTACGTTATTTCATATGAAATCTTTCTTTTTTATGTTGATTTGTCTTTTAAACTGGGACTTTTGTGGTGGTGTTCAAATACTTTTGAAGAATTTCAAGATCTTACTACAGGTTATAACTTAAAATTTCTATTACCTATGTGTGGCTTAAAGGAACTACAATCGATATAATTTTAGAGGTTTCGAGTTAATCATACAAGGCTGTGTTTAACCTTACAGGTTAAAAGAAATAATTTTAACAAAAAATAAATTGGCAGTAACTTTTTTTTTCTATGTATGTCCATCCTGGTTTTTGCAAACATTCAGTTTAAATTTTTGTAACAATTTTTCTGAATTTGGGAAGTAAGACATTCATTGTTGTTGCTATTAAAAGTATTTTAATAAATGTTACATATATTAAAAATTGCAAGTTATCGTTTGTGTTATATCAACATGTGTAACATTTATTAAAATACATATTTTTTTAGATTAAGTAGAAGAAAGTTCATATGTTTATGCCAACAACAGCCAATGTTTTACTTCTCAAATTCAGAAAAATTATTATAAAAAATTAAACTGAATGTTTGCAGGAACCAGAATGGACATTCATAGAAAAAAAAAAGTTGCAGGTTTTCTGTGAAAAATCGTGTCGAGACCGCACGATCTTTCCAATTGCATTGCGACTTCGTTATCTTTTGTCATATTGTTGTATTCGTGGTAGGAACAAAATTTATATTTCTTATCCTCACCTTAAGAAATCCTAAAGTACGAATTTTCAAATAAATAAAATTTGAATAAATAAAATATATATTATTTGAAAAACACATTTCAGTCATTTAAAAAATATATATTATTTGAATTACATTGTAAAGTAAATATACTACAAGGGAATAATTTTGTGGTTCTTAGTCCAGTATACTGTACAAACATATTGTACACTAATAAATGCAATCCTCGGTTTAGAACAATCTCAACGTGTCTTTTTATTTCTTCTTTCAAAGGCAAAATAGCAAATATTCCTAATGTATATTATCTTCATTAGTTCCTGTCTATTCTCAATATATTAAAGCCTGAATATAAGTAAGATAAAATTATAAATAAACTTGATAAAATAAGATTAAAAGGATCATTTTCCGATCTGAGTCTGGCGAAATGAACATGGCTCTATTACCTCTCCTGGGTAGTGGTAAACATTTTCATGAGTTAATTTTTTTAAGTTTAGTTTATAAGTCAGGATTCTAAAACTTAACTCGAGACAGCTGATTTTGTGGGGTGATAACATTTTGTTTATTTGGATGACAATTGTCTAGGAGAAATTTCCATAAAACTATCTTGTACCTTAAATTTTTAATCTTTCTTTGTGTGGTGGAATCTGTCAAGCACTTAGAGACGCTTGGATGGAGTTAGGCTAAGATGGAGTTACACATTATCTCCCTGACTCCGTGTTTGTTTTGGTGAGGAGAGATTTTAACCCCCGCATGTAGTGACTTTGAGTCTAAAATGGACAAAATAAGAAAACTTTTCTCTCTCTGCAAGTTCCCGGCTTGAATTATGAATCTCTCGTGACCTTTACTTGCTGTCTATTTCTCTTCCTTCTTTCTTCTCAGCCTGGATGTTCCGTTTAAAAATTAAATTAAAAAAAACATTAATGGCCTTCAAACTGAAATTTATGTGTATATATTGAATATTATTCAGTTACAATATAGAAATTTCAAATTGAAAGTAAATTTTCTATGTAGGCAACAATAAAAAATTATCAGAAGTTTATTAATTAAATTAATGTTATACTCTTTTTTTTATAAGAGACATTGTTCAATTTTCTTTCTGTTTTTATACAAACGTTGAATCTCAATGTTTGAAGAATTGATTGGTACTGAAAATATCTCGGAAATTTATTTTACATTTCTACTAAACCTGAAATGAATATTTATATCAGCGTCTGCATGAAATATTTGTGTTTAACGTCGATGAAAGAGTTGTTAGGGGTTATTTGCATAATTTTTTATTTTAGTGTAGAAGAAACGGTTGCTTTATAAAAGCACAGTGAGCAATGTTAACGAATCTTTCAAGCTCCTAAAGCATTAATTGAAAAAAAAATCAAGTCTTATAGGAACCAGCATTTGTCCTATTTTCCAAACAAATCCTCTGAACTATAGCAACTAAGAACTAATTACTCAACGTTATTAATAATCAATCATATTAAGCCAACTATCCTCTCAGATTATTAAGCCGACTATCCTCTCTTGAACTTACAAAGTTCATCTCTTGTAAAAAATCAAGCATATTTTAGCTTTACGCTGTTATGCTAAATATATTCTTCTGCCGTGTAAGACGAATGAGTGGTTTCGGTAAATAATAATCATACGATGTCAGGACAGCCTTGGTCTTGATCTATTTCTTAAAGCCTTCTCCATTCCTTGCCAGATCAGGTATGAGGTCCTCCCACTTATTCCTCGGTTGTCCACGTGTTCATTCTTTGCATGTGGCCGAACCATGTTAAGTATATTTTCTATAAGCAGTTCCTATCCTGTCTCTTCTCTTATTTTATTATTTCTCATTTGATCGAATCTAGCTTTACCGAGACCTATCCCCAGGAATTTCATTTCTGTAGCTTGTATACGACTTTTGAATTTTTTAATACTAGGCCATCTTAATCTGGCCAGTAGGTTTTTTATACTTTTTTTTTATGTGAGGTATAGATAACTAAATTATTGTTCTGATAATAGAAATTTTTAGATCAATTGGCCCTAACCATCTTGTCATTAGGAACTCAGAGAATTTTCTCCACGATGATCTTGTAGGCTTGTTCAGTGTGAGCAGACTTTCTCTGACATAAGCCTGATAAATTTTAACTTCATTTTGTAATTAAAACTATTTATGTTTAGTAAGAAGGATTATATTTTCCCTTTACCAAATATAATGCGGTAAGCAGCTCATATACCATACAATTGGAATTATTAACTTATCCATGGGTGCTATCCATATGCTATATATGAAATATTTAATGCTGTTTGTTTCGTGGTTTTAAAGTCAATCTTAAAGTAAGAGCCTGCCTTTGATTTAAATTAGGAATTCAATATTTGATGGACCAATTTACAAATTGGTATAGAAACTATTTTTCTGCCCAAAAGAGATTATACATTATAGAGATGTAGTAACTAGTTTGTGAAATATAGCATTGGTGTGTTAAATTTAAATAATATGAAATTTACTATTACAACAAACGTAACATTCTATCAAAGCATTTTACTTTAATTACTATTGTTATTTATTAAAAGAAATGTAGAAAATTCCATGTTAAAACTATTGTAGATTTCATCATTCGCATAAAAAAAAAAATTAATACACTGGATTCGAGTTTTTAAATTTACATCAACCACATTTTAGTCGAAGATAATAATTTCAAATGTAAAATGTCATTTGGATGTGGAAAATTAACAATTTTCCACAATTTAACATTTCCAGAGTTAACAATTTTTATTTAATGAAAATAAATATAACAATTTTGACTTTTACAACAGGTGATATGCACTAAAATTCCCTCAATTAGAATGGATGGGTTTACTTTGTAGTGTAGAGTTTTTTTTTTTTTGGTTTTTTTGTTTAAATTGAACTATCTTTTTAAGAAACTGGATGTAAGAACAAATAATATATTTTATAATTACTATTAGTTTTGCTCCGTGAGGATTCTTAAAACATTGCTGTTAGCAGAAAATACTGTCCTCTATTTTTATAAGTATTGAATATGATAATTAGATTTCGATTTCGTTAGTTTAATTTTTTTATTAGAAATATTTTTGCAAAATGAACTCTTGACAACTCTAATCGTGATCATTAGTTAGTGATGGCTAATATTTATGAGGAAAATTAATTTTGACTTAAGTTGAATGGACTTTTATTCCATGTTCTAAAATGTCTGAGAAAATTAGGTCAAACAATAAATATGAAATATAAAAATTTATATTGTATACCAATATATCTTTATTTTTTTTACAAAATTAATATAAAACTAAGCGATCAGGGTATCCCACCTACGGCAGAAAATATCTGGTCACGTTATTTATACTGTACGAAAAATAATTATTGAGAAATTACCATGGTATAGGAGAGAAAAGGGCACGCCTTAATATAGGAAATCCTTAGTTGTGACACGTGTTCTAAAAAGGCTGAGCTCTCATCCTTTAGGCTCTAGTGTCTTTGCACTCCGAAAAAGTATATGTTATGCTGTGAAGCCGGTCACTGGCCCTTCCTGCGCAGAATATCACCCCCTGTGGTGGTAACATACTTACATTCCGCTGTTTCTTTTTTGTCAGCTATTCCATTAGCAAAAGAGCTCGTACCCTAATACCTCTTTGACATCCAGACTTGTGTGGTTAGAATTCTTCGGGAGGAATGCATGTACTACACATTGGACTGTTGGGAATGCATACCAGAGTGAACCACCCCAACAAGACGAATTACCCTGTTATAGGCCTATAGAGTGACTGAACACGACAGCACGACATACCAAATTGTCATTTCCACAGTCAAGAAACTTTGAATGAAGTGATTAAGTACTGAAGTATTTAATTTGTTCTAATTAAATACAAATGCGGAGTCCTCTTTTGTATTCCAATTCGTCTTTATTATTGACTTAGTCAGGTATTTTTTCAACTGCTCAAATGAAAAAGTAAAATGACCAAAGGATTGTTATTGTTAAGATTTTATATTTTTTAAAAAATTATACCCTTTGATACTTCTAAATATTTTATACAATGACTTGTATAAAAAATAGGTATATAAGTTATTCTGCTAATCATAGGGGATTTCAATATAAGTTAAAATGAATAGGTTGTTATGATTTATAGTTTTTGAATGATAATTTGGTCTAGTTTCATATGTCGTATGACAATGACATATGTAGACATTTTTTTTTTTTTTTTAATTTTTGTTAAATATACAAAACTAATGTTAAATAAAATGCTTAGTAGGCTTGATAATGGGCAAGAAGAACCCGAAACGTTGCCTAGAGCGTTGAAATGAATTATTTTGATGTATCAATGAATATATTTTTTTCTTAAGTATAGAATATTAAAAAATATATAATGGAATATCCTAAATAATCCCAAAACGTGTCTTTTATTTTTTTCAAAAATATTCTTTAAGTATAATTATTTTTAAAGAATAATTTTTATTTAGCAGCTATTGACTAATTTTTATCTGGTAATTATTATAAATAAAAATTATTTAATAAAAGTTATCTCTCTATTTTAAAAATTAAAAATGATCCAGTAAATACTATTGGGAAATGTATTGGAAGAAAAATAATCACAGTTTCGGACCATGTTGTGTAACATTCGTGTCTTCTATTTGAAAATTACTTCCCAAGTTCACTAATTTATTCAATGATAATTTCAAGTTACCCATACAGACGTCATTGGTTTCAAATTAATTTTACAATGTTTTGGTAATCGGATAATCGTTAGCAAAATGAAAGGAATATGATTTTGTTCGTTGTCTTATTAAAATTCTTATTTTGTATTTTATATTTTAACTGTCTTTAATACGCTTAAAAGCTGAAATTTTAAACCTTCAGCATGGTAAAACATGGTGCATAAACAAAGTAAGATAATGACGAAATTTCCATTTTACCTACAGAAATAAAAAACATCTTATAATAACATTTATGGATTTGGACTAGATCTTTTCCAATGATTTCTGCTTTTTCAAACAGTTAAATCTTTATAATGAGGTGTAGATAGTTGACCGTGGATTAGTGATTAGAGAAGATGGTCGGGGGGAGTGCGGCCAGCTGAGAACAACATAAATAAACAAATAAATATTTATTTATGTCGACGTTTCGACCTGAGTTTCAGGTCTTCATCAAGGCTATAGAACAAAAGAGATAACACCAACATTTAGAGAAACATAAAATTGAAAAGAAATAGCTCACAAACAAATTTGGAATTATACAAAATATTCAATTGAATCATAAATAATAAAAAAATGATAATTGATTGATAATCATGGAATTAGATGGTAGCAGATTGATAACAGTGAAAGATGAAATAAAAAAAAAACGAAAAATGTATTTCGAAATGAAAAGCATCTTTTCAATTTTCAATTTTATGTTTATCTAAATGTTGGTGTTATATCTTTTGTTCTATAGCCCTGATGAAGACCTGAAACTCAGGTCAAAACGTCGGCATAAAATAAATAAATATTGTTTTGCTTATTTATGTTGTTCTTTGGTGACCGTACCCTCCGACCATCTTCTCCAATCAGTTCATTTTTTAGCTCTTAAACCACTCCTTTGAGGATTATTCTAGTAATACTAAACATAAAGAATTAACCATATTTAAGAAACTCCAGGATTTACAAATTGAATCGTAAAAATATTGGTTTGTCTCCAAAAAAAAAAGAAACGAAAATGAACTCTTCTCTTCCCGCCTACATATTTTTATATTATACCACAAAAATAAAAATAAAACTTTCGTAGCACCCGGGGTACTGAACAGATCAACAGATTTAAATCTATTGAAGGGACTTTAGAACACACCAGATGGCAAAAAGCGGACTTTGTTAGATAAATATTAATTTCAAGTTTAATACAATGTATTTATAGTTTTTTGAATATATTCTAATGAATGTTCATTATCTTCAAATCTAGCGAATGTATTGTTAAGTATGTAACGAGATCATCCATCTCAAGTAAGGAGGAACTCCTGCAACCCATTGAACACAGATAGAGCCCAATGCACTATTTGCTAGGCATGTGAGAAAAGCTGTCGATTCTATCCCTATCTTCGTTCGGGGACCCTTATATTAAAGTTACAGGTGGAGAAAGGGGTAGAGAGTAGACAATGCTGGTTTATATGTAAATATTGATTCGTTCCATTCTTCATCCTTTTAAAAGATTTTCTACTGAAAATAGATTAAAGAAAATATTTGATGGTCTCGACAAGACTATCTTATTTTTGGTTTGTTAATTTAGTATTCTTAATTTTCCTTTAGTTTCGCGAAACATTTCAAATACTGAGATGGATGTTACATAAGCCAATAATAAAAAAAACCTTGAATTTGGAACTGACGTTTTCCTTTTCATCTTTTGTTCAGTGAAACAGCAATTTTACTGAAAACGATTTTAGAACCGAAACATTACATTGGTGGTAACATTTTTTTTTTGTTTACTGAACAGTTTTAAGCATTGAAAGTTTGTGTGGGCGTGTATAACATAGTGAAAGCTAAACTGATTCTATAAACCAGTTGAATTGTGTTCAATTCAATCCATAAATCATTAATTCGAATCCAGTTTCTAGAAACTATTTCTAAAAAGTAACATTTTTTCCCCATTTTATTTTATACCTATTATACTTCAATCGAATTAAATGTAATTTAGGTAAATAGAAAATTTCGCTTACACAATAATCTTTAAAGTTTTATTTACCTTCCATTTAGTTTTTAATGTATATAATGTTTTGTTTTTCAAAAATAACTCATAACGAATAAAAATAAAATTTGAACCATGGGAGTTTGATAGTTGATAGTGTTAGGTTGCTCTTAAATTTAATGTTTTAAAAATTAATGAAATTATGACAAAGTAGAATGAGTTTAATTAATGACCTGGGTAGAATAGCCTGCAAAACGCTTTTAAATAATTGGATGTGAGGTGTAACTGTCCGTTTAGGGTGGCATCCTTGGTCCTATCCTTTATACAGTTTTTACAGCTGACATCCCAAACCACTACCTTTACCACGTGTGCCGATAACACATATCTATTGTCAGTGAATAATGGTCCTTCCATTGTATCCCAAACCCTCCAATCCTCACCACCCTTAAAGAATGGTGCCAAAACTAGGAGGATTAAAATAAATTCTAATAAATCCTACCAAATCACATTTACTATTCGTAGTAAACCCATGACCTCCTGCTCCACAGTATCCTTTAATAATACCCCACTTATTCCTGTCGAACAGATCCGTTAGTTAGGACTACATCTGGACAAACGACTGACATGGAACCCTCATAAAAGACAGAAAAAACAGGAAACTCCTCGTCGATTCCGACTATTATAACATTTACTAGACAAACGGTTTAAACTTCCAATCCTTTAAAATAGACTTATCTACATGACTATTGTAAGGCCTATCTAGACATGCGGAGTTGAGCTACTTACTCCTTACAATCCAAAATCCTTCGTAAAATCCTTAATCCTCCTTATTTTGTCACAAATCAAGTCATCTTTCTGGACCTCAATGTTGGACATGTTGCCGATATGGCCAGAACCAGATACCAATCCTTCGATGATAAACTTCCCAACCTTCCAAATGTTTCTAACCTGGCTTCTCCTTCATTACCTAATAATCCTCCTAGGCGTCTGAAAAGATGGCCTCGAGATCTTCTCCTCTAGAAATGTTATTGGAGTTCTATCAATGGGTAGATTCTCCTAATGTTCCTATCATGTCAGTATTTCATTAACAGCAAATTTATTTGTTGTATATATTTTTTTTACAAATTTATTTATATTTCGAATATATTTTTTTAGTAAATAACAATAAATAAATATAATAAAAAATATTGACCTAGAGGATAGCGGGATTGACCGAAACGTTGGACTGTTGATGCTATATTAAAGAGTGTTAAGACTTAGCATGGATAACTAATTGATTTATTTAAGTAATAAATACCAGTCCCAAGAAATTGAAAAGATTATATATGAAGTAAGTTATTTCGTTTTTCCTAAAGTTTAAGTTGAACATTAAAACTTATGTTCTTAAACGTTTCGGTTCAACTGTTCCAATCTCTCTTACACGTTCAAATAACGTAACAAAGCCTGAGGAACGCTTAAACATTGCTGGGCTTAAACCCTATTGACTCAGGTTTTCCAAATAATTCAAACAACAACGACCTGCCACGTGCTTTTAGGAGAAATGTGGAATGGGAAGGCAAACAATAACAGATAACGGGCAACATCTAAATGCTGGAGAATCTTTAATCCTCTTACAGATTCATTGTCGCCTGGAATCGTGGGAAAGGTTTGGTAAGGACAAAATCTAATTTCCATGGTTTAACAAGCGTGAAGGCTTGAAAGGTCATGGTACTTATATAAAAGCAGATTTCGTCATATATCTTCAGATTATTTTATTAAATTATTAATTAAATTATTTTTTGTTCGAAGGTCACTAATGAAAGCTATTGGCCTCATACAAAGCACCCTAAATTTTTTACCTATAATAAATATTAAATTCACTTTATAATCAAGAAATGAGTTTCGTTTTTTTTTCTAATAAACTTGCTAAAGAAATTTGTATTATTTAGTTTAAATTTTTTTTTAAATATTTATTTATTGCTATTTACAACTGTACATTATAATACATTTAGTAAATCTGATCTAAGTTAAATTGGAGTGTTACAGGCGTGTAGAGAAACTACCCATTGGTAGCACTCTAATGACATTTTACATTAGCTGGTCTCGTGGCCATCTTCTATTCAGGCGCCTCGGAGGATTGTCAGGAATGGAAGAGGATGCAAGATTAGAAACTAGGGGGTTTGAGTGGTTAGAGAGTTTATAATGGAAGGAGTGATATCCGGTTCGGGTTAGATCTGTTACATAGGGAACATTAAGGTCTTTATGTTATGATTTTATTTGTGACAAACTAAGAAGCATTGAGGATTTTACGAAGGATTTTAGATTGCAGAATTGAAGGATTGAATACGAGAGGAATTCGAAGGTTTAGTGGAGCCCCAAAGCTCAACTCCATATGTCCAGATTGGCCTTATTACAGTCAGGTAGATCAGTGTGTTTTGTAATATGTTGGAAGTTTAGACCGTTTGTCTAGTAAGTGCTGTAATAGTCGAAATCGACGTGGAGTTTCCTGTCTTTTAAGTCTGGTGTGAGGATTCCAGGTTAATCGTTTGTCCAAATGAAGTCCAAGGTAGCGGATCTGTTCGACAGGGGTAAGAGTAACATCGTTAAATAAAACTGTAGGGCAGTCTGTTAAAATTAAAAATGGAATCAGTGGAAGACTACATCAAGAAACGGTTCATGAAATTCCACACTCATTTACTGGCAGTTAAAGGAGCAGTAACTTACAACTTGAGAACTTCTCGAAGATTGGCGCCCAGGCTGCTGCAGAACATTCTGTTATAATTTCTATGACTATCTATTCTGTTATTGGCATCGTCTGTTTCATTTATTTTTTCTCCTCGTCTTTTTCTCAAATTAACTTTTTTACTCCCCTCAGAAGTCAACTATTTGTTTTATTTAATCTATAAATGGAATTGTTTTTGTTATTAACTTTTCTTTTTCTCTCTTCTTAAGAATTTTTATTTATTTATAATTCATCGTTACTATTCACAATTATTCAATATTTTTAGCGTTGTAAATAGTTATGGGTGTCTTTCACTGGAGTCTAACCCTCCACACAATTAATTGTTAAAAAAACAAAAAATGTAACTGTTATATCAAACTTGTAAGGCCTACCACGCCAATCGGGTATTAAATAAAAATATGCTAGACTATACTTGTTAAAATTGTTGAAATGTAATGAAATGTGTTTTCTTGTTAATTAATTAATATAGGTTTAGCTGGATGGTGATTAAAACTGTGTTTATTTAACTTATTGTAACTACTTCATTAAATGCTGACGTTACGGACTATTTGTTAGTCTTCATCAGAACTGGCTTAGTTTGGAGACCTATTCTGGGATCAGCTAGTTTGTTCATTTTATAATTGACAAGTAGATATCGAAGTAAAAGGGTACTAAAACAAGTTCTAATGACGAAAAAGTTATATATTGAACATTTTATTGTAATCATGATGATCACTCTGTTATAGAAGTTATTCTGACTTAAAATATAAGCTATCCGGCTAAGTAGTGTTTCAGAAGGTTTTTGCAAGAATGATTAAGAGTGGGACATACAGGAATCTAAAGTCTAAGTCTAATTAAAAGTTAAAAAGTAATTTGCAGTTGTAAATTATTGACATTTCATACAGCCATAAAAATAATTCTATAGTAAATGATCTATTGAGCAGACATCACTGAAAGGCACACCAGATACTGAAAGCTTTTCCAAAACGATGACTAGGATGAGTTTATCCGGTTAGCGAAGAATGGTAACATGCTAAGTCCCCATCCCATTTATCTGAATGAAGGAAGCTCCGGGGCTTAAGTTGTCATCGGGTATCATTTAAAGTCCTTTAGGAGATCCATTTTCAGTTAAGCCTCTATTTTATGGTATTAAGCTCGTATGAAAGATGGAAATGAAAATACCGCTGCAAATTTTGTTAGATAGTTAAAAATGGCAATAAAGCCGTAGAGGTTCTAAATATACTAATCACCAATTAAGGGTTTAAAAAAAGAAAGTATATTCAATATTATCCTATTTCCCTTTCTGAGTCACGTAAGGTAAAGGAAAAGCTGTAATAAATAAAACGAATGGAGATCTTTCTAATTAAGATTTTTTAAGGGACTAGAAATATTTTTTAAATATCGTCATACAATATTTGTGATCAGAAAAGAAGGACTTGAACCACTTTTGATCTTTTCAACATGAAACCAGAGTTAATTGACACAGTAGTAAACATTGATTAAATTAAAATTCCTTCTAATACTCCAGTCTCCTCTTCTGCAGTTTAAAGTTCGTATGTATAATATAATTATTTCATATATTCGTAACTATTAGAGATTAGTGCCAACTATCTAACATTTTTTTTTTCAAATTGGATGGAGTAATTATTTTTACGGATTCTGATAGTAAGTTAATACGAATTCATATCGGGAACGTTTTTGATTCAGGACGTTCTGAGAGCGGAAATCGTCAAGAATGGCCAACAAACTTTTACTTTTTTGATAAAACCTAAATAAATTTATAGAACGCTTGAGAATAATTTTTTTTGCAAGAATCCGTTATAATAATTTAAGTATTTATTTATTGAGGCATTGTCACAGGATCGTGGATCGGGCTGGATTGAAAGGATAGGATACGGAAGGAATTCGAGGGTTCAGTGGAGCCCGAGAGCTCAACTACGTATGTCCAGATAGGCCTTGTTATGTAGATCAGTCTGTAATGAATTGGAAGTTTAGACCGTTTGTCTAGTAAGAGCTGAAATAGTCGAAATCGACGTACAGTTTTCTGTCTTTTCAGTCTTGTGTGAGGATTCCAGGTTAGTCGTTTGTCCAGATGTAGTCCAAGGTAGCGGATCTGTTCTACAGGGGTAAGAGCGGCATTATTGAAGGATACTGTTGGGCAGTCAATATGTTTGCGACGAAGGATAAAGATGATTTCATTAGACTTATTTTGATCTTCCAATTAGGGGACTATTCTTCGAGGGTTCCCATATAGGATTGGAGACTTTGGGATCCAATTAAAGAGTTATTATTGACTGCGAGAACACGTGTCATCAGCGTAAGTGGTGAGGATAGTGTTAGTATTGGTTGGGATGTCAGCTGTATAGACTGTGTAGAGTGTAGGACCGAGGACACTACCTTGAGGAACACCAGTCGACTGAGAGAAGAGGGATGAATAGGAACCATTGTGGTTTACTTTGGATAATCTATTAGTGAGAAAGGAACGGAAAATGAGAAAGTATGTAGGAGGTGGGAATTTAGGAAGTTAGTAAAGCAGTACCGGGCCCCCGACTCGATCAAAAGCTTGTTCTTCCTCGAAAAAGACACCCACGTAATATATTCCGCGTTCCAATGAAGACGAGATAACGTCCTCCACTCGATGACATTGCTGGATAGTGGAGTGAGATGTCCGGAATCCAAACCGGAGATTTATCTATAAGTCAAATTAAAATCATTATCAGGCTGCCGAAACGAAAACAAAAACCTTACCCCTGTCCCCGCTAGTTAATATTCTTGTCAAAACAGACCTTTTATTTGTGCTTTTCTCGTCATTATCAATACATTCTATGGCTTTCTTTGTTAAATATCATTTTTTCTAAAATCTAAGGCTTTCTAACGATATATTATTCGTCTATATCACTATTCTTATATCCGGAAATTTATTTTCAACCTGTAAAATACGTTTTCCCTCTTATTTCCTAAAATTAATTATGAAACCCTTTCATAGTTTATATTTATCTATATTTAATCACTAGTAACAATGTGAGATGGGTATTTTTGTTTCAAATAAACAAAATTAAAAGTTGTTTGGAGGAATTAAAAAAAAAAATCGCATTTGAGTAATGCAAAACTATTTTGGTGAAAATAAAACCAATCTGATGTTAAATTCCACCTAATTTTACATTGATTTCTATTTTTAATAAAAGTTGAGATTTTAATCAAAATCATTTGAGCCGTTCCTTTAATTTAATAAAGTAACACTTTACTATACACATGTTGATTTAATAGAGTCGATTTTAATGAAAAAGTTGCAGTAAAATTTCAGTTTCATTTTCGAGCTAGGCTGTTCATCGGACACAGACCATTTTGTAAGTTATTTGCACTCAAGGGACCTCAAAACCTCAAAACTGGAATTGGAAATTTTTCACGATCCCAATATTTTCCCCCACTATATATTTCATTTATAGGTAAGTGGAAGTAAACATCACCCCATTCCATTGGGTGCTGAAGAAATACTGGGGTAAGGTGGGCTGCTGAAAGTTCAGAAAATTAACAATGTTCGCAAGAAATAGTACAGATGCCTCTTTTACGGCGAAATTCAAACCATATCCGGACATCACGGAATATTTACATATAATTAAAGTTTGTAATGCATTGAAAATCTCCTAAAGCCTCTTTCTGTCTCGACCTGACCTAATTAGTAAGTGGTAGTACCCCGGCGATGACAGAACGCCTGCGAAGATATTAATTAATGCTTGTCCTATTGAAATTTATACTGGGCTTAGGACCTTTTGTTCAGTCCTTCTCAAATCTCGACTCTGTTCCATCATGATTCATGAGAGGATGTATAATTTTGATAATTATCATTCTGTTTATAAATCGTATTCCTTTATACAGTGCAGTGATATCAAAGAAGGTAATCTAAAATACAAACTTAAAGAGATTTCCAACAAAATTCTTTCTAAACGAATATATAGATATACGTGTATACAATTTTTATTAATGACTTTCTTTTTACTTTCACTTACCGATACATGGAATATTTAGTAGGGGCAATAAGTATCTATTTGTCCCATAGATATTTTATGGACTTTGATGTCACTAATCAAATAAAGAATACAACTTTAAACAAAATATAAAATAGTATTAAATGAAAAAAAATATTATATCTATAAGTCTTCATTAAGGCGTTTTTACTGGGTTAAGATGTAAACAAAGATAAAAGGGATTGGCAGTTGAGAAAATTTTGACGAATTTTTTAAGGGTTCAAACCGAGAAACAGTCGAGATATGCCGATCTCTTTACATTCGTACATGGTTTCGTTATATTTTGTTAAACTGTTGTATTCTGGAAAGGAAGAAATTTCATGATCATTATTTGCACCACGACAAATCATCAAATACAAAAACTTCATGGTAACTAAAAATTGTGCAAAGTAATAATGTACACGGCGCCAAATTTGTATTTTTTAAATGTCCAAAGGTATAGGTTTGAACTAGTAAAAACTCTTATAAACATCTTAAACAAACACTCAATCCCCAAAATAGGCTACTCATGATAAATAAAAAAAAATTAAAAAACTGAATCTATATTTGAGAATTAAATAATTGAACCTCTCAAAAAATGTTTTTTTTTTTTTTAAATGAGTGTATAGGTAACTGATAACTTCCTTACCGTTTAACAATTTATATTTCTAAAATAATTAATTGTATACATAACATTAGTAAATATGGATTGATTTTATACTTTGCCTGCATTGTTTAGATTTTTTCATCTCATTTCGGTCATTAATCTTTGTCCAATTTAATTTTAATTTTATATGAACTATTATTAGCTTGTATTAAGATATTTATTTTTCAGTTTCTTAGTCGGCCATGTTTTTTTTTCCTTAATACACATTTTTTTTTGCTCTTCCACTATTCCCATTGGGTGACGGTAGCAGCGTGGTAACGCGCCTGTCTGTCAACCAATAGATTGCGAGTTCGAGTCCTCGGCACAATCCGGGATTTTTTTCAAGCTTATAACTATACAACACTCACTCACAACCTCCCCCGGCTATTTGTGAGGTTCGTCAGCCTATAGGTGGCACTCACAAAAATAGGCATAGGAGTGACGGACCCAACCTATGAAAACCACGTCAAGAAATTCTTTGAACCTCCACAGTCTGTCGCGCTAATAAACAAACAAACGAACTGTTCCTACTATATAAAAAATAGGCTATGAAGAACACTTATAACTGTTAGTAGTAATATATTATATCTGTAATTTTATTATTGACGTTATTATGCGTTGATACCAATCGCTTTTGATCTGCATTGTATTCAATAATAAATAAATAAGATTATATAACGTTTCGAAATTCATAAGTTTTTTTTTCTCCTTCCAAAAATATTCATTTTACTCATTTTAATGTTAATGAAATATGAACTAGGTGAATATCGTATTAGTGAGAGACGAATCCATATTCCGGCATTAAGGAGAGTTTTATTGTTATCGGAAGAGGTGAAAGCTATCTGGACATAACTCAGATATACAACCCCGGCGAACAAACAGGCGGTGTACAATGGATCATTAGGGCCTGTTCTATATTCAGCACTAGATTGAAATATTACTATAAGTCACTTCTACGTGAAAAGATATGATCATCTTTCCCTTTATCAATTCTCACAATTTTATATCTATGTCGATTGGCAAATGGAATTCCTTTCCAGTCGTGTAGTTGATACGAGTAGAATATATGTCTCCCTTTGATATATATGTATAGCTTCCTGAACATCTTGTTAACTCTAATGGTAATTCATTTTTAACTTTTATTTTATTTTATTTTTTATGAAGAATATAATCGACCTAGAAAAAAAAATTAAACTAGAATCCAAAAATGGAATATGGAATGGCTCCGAGATATAGCTACCAATTCACGGACATCTACGCCCATATCTCGGTTATTAATTAAAACTGAGGAAAAATGTAGAGTATTTTAGATTTATTATTGTTTTATATATTTATTTATTTAATATCAGATCGACCTGGTGGGTCTTACATGTTTAATGTAAAAGGTACATTTTTTTAAAAATTGATAATATGGAGGGTGGTATAGTCTCATTCATACTAAAGACACCCCTAACAATATACGATGTTATGAATAAAACAAAAAATTAGGTTGAAATAAATAGATTAAAAAGAATAATTCTTAATAAAAGAGTAAAGTGTATGACATTTATGGATTTAACAAAATAAATAATTGACTAATGGAAAAAATAAAATAAAAAAAGGAAGTGAATTTAAGAAAAAAATAAATAGAAAAAAATAAATTAAGATAAAATAAAATTTTAGAGTCACAATAACAGAACTGATAAATATAGAATTCATAACAGGATGTCTTGCAGCCTTTTTTTATGTAATCTATTGTCTCCATTTGTAATTCCCGATGCAGCTGGCTGTTTCTTACGAACCTAGGAGCATCCATCCACTGCAGTACTTAGGACTTTATTTGAAAAGATTGTAATTTTTTCCTTTTCGTAAACGATGCCGCTCCCCAGACTTCACAGCCATAAAGATTCATAATTGTAAAGTCTTTAAAAAATAAATAAATGTTTCATTTTCAATGAGTGAATTGATTTCCTTGATTTTTTATTATTTTTTTTTTAGGTTTTTCGACTCCACTGTAACGAATTAACAACTTGCATGTAATAGCCGAAGAATTTGTGATTCTACAGGCTGTAGCGTCCAAACGACACTTACTGAATTTTGATGAAGTTAGCAAAATTCTTCTTCTTAAAGTGCTCGTTTTTCGTTCAAAGCATAAATTTTCGAGTAAGAGCAGGGGAAACGCGATGACAAAAAAATAAATTTTATTTGCTCAATAATTATATATTTTGTAGTAAACCATATAATTACCCATTTAAAAGGTAATAAAATTTCCTACAATCCAAAGAAATAAAGGGAGCCAGTATTATCAGAGACACTGTATATTGGACTTTGTATAACTGGTTTTGAAATAAATTTTTAAGTATTTTGTGGAGGTTCTCATGAGAACTTGTAAACAATAACTATTGCCACAAATCATAAGAAAAACCAATGGAATTATAATTATGCCGACTATTATTCCTCCTTGTCGAACGTATTGGTTTTTCCGAATCAAATTCAAAAGGGACAGCCATTAAGTAGAGGAAACCTTAGGTTCTATAATTCTATCGGAACCCAAAATACTTTTCTATACCTCAGTGACGCTTACCTAACGCCTACCTGTCCCAATCTAAAGTCTGTTATACAGCTTTATCACTCCTTCCTAGGTCCATCGACTGGCTAGAGGTAGGCCACGAAGGCCTTGGGGATGGGTCGCAGAGGGGACATATCGTAGGAATTGCACACATTGAAGACTTATTGTAGGAACTGTTTGATTGTTTACTTTTCCTGTTGTTTAATTCTGCAATGGCCTCTGAGTACTGATATTTAAAATTGGAGTTGATATCTTTTTAGGCGTAGCTTCCGTTTGGTTCTTATAAAAGGAAAGGATACTATTAATTAAAAGCTTAGTTTATTTCATTAAATTCTTAAGCTGATAAACTATAAATCATTTTTAGAATTGGAAAAAATTAAATATTCTAATTGTTGGAGTTAATTTAGTCTAATTTAAGATTTTTACCTCCCTCCAATAACGTTCCATCTACTAACCGATTGTTCTTGTATAATGAACTGTCTCCCCTTTCTCTTCTTGTAACTACATCATACCGGTATTTCTTTTGTGAGTATTTCTTAATTTTGGTTTCCTGGTGTACCTCTTTAATTTCCTACGATACAGAAATATTCAAAAAATACCAAATAACTAAAGAAAATTGGACTTACACTGTTATATTTTAAAATCCATATATTTAATTAATTAAATCAAACCTTAAGCGACAACATAAATGTAAAGATCTTGGAGTTTGACATAGAGTTGAACAAATTGAATGATTCCTAGAATGCATAACGAGAAACCACAGACACGTCAGGATTAACCGTAAGTTTGTGGTTACTGCATGTAAAATTACTTATCCACTTAATCATGTTTCCAACTAGTAACTTCTAATATTTGCATATCTATACCTGCACATGAGCATGTAAAATCTTCGCCGTCCCTCGCGTTGGTTTCATGATATTATACAGGCATTGTTTTTTTTTCTTATTTTACAGATTAAAAATAATATCACTTTGATTAGCAAAATCACAGATTCGAGAAGATAATTTATAATTATTTTTGATTGCTTGTTACATTTTTCGCTACTTTGGTTGAATGGGCATGACAGAAAAAAATGTATTCAGTATTTGAGCTATTTTTTAGATTTTACCTTAGACTGTGGATACTTTTTAACAAACCAGCCTAGGCACAGTCTATAGAGGGGCCACAGTGGAGAAAGAAACCCCTATCTACGGTAATATCTTTGTGAAACGTCCATTATTACAAAAAAAAAAACTAAAACTTTTTTTATTATATGTGCCACTACTCAAGCAAAGCAATGACAGTTGTTGGAATATTTGTCCAACACTCTGTGAGGCAAGAATGTACTAGTACATCCATAATGTCTACTTTTTTTTTTTACTTTGTGTATCTCTTACTGAATTTTTTTTTATAATTAGTATTCTCTACTATTTTTGATGCGTTAATTAATTTAGTTTACGATTAGCAGGGACCAATTTCTGTATTATTTTCGTGAGATTCTGTATTATTTTCGCACTAGTTAAGGCTAAAGCAAGCACCTTTCTGTCATGACAGATTTATCTTCTTTATGTTGTTTTGTTGTTTTCCAAATCATAAATCAATTTTTAGTAAAGATAACTCTTCGTTGCCATAGAATTGTTGGGGGTCTTCTTAAAATTATATCGGGTTAAAAATAATTATTTCGTTCTATCTTTCTCTCAGTTATAATTTCTTGCTCATTTGCACTTAACATCGCGGTTAGTATTTGCCTAGAATTTTCACATACCTTAATTATACCAAATACATCACCTTTAAAGTTTAGCAATTGTTAAATCTAATAATAAATAAAACTAATATATAAAGCTGAAGAGTTTATTAGTTTAGTTTTATAAATTCCAGCCCGATTTTAAGAAATCTGTGTGCATTGGATAGACCGTTTATGAATGAAGTCTTTACATCACAATACGATCAATGAGACAGGAGCTATAAACACAAAATCAATTAATCCGGAAAATTACTATGTGATATCATGGATATGGAAGCAGGTGTTATACAATAACTTTATTAGGTTAATTAATCGAAATTTACCAAGCTTTATTGGGCTGCTGGAAGTTTTACGGCAGAAGAACCAGAACTAAATGGCGTTAAGAAAAAAAATGGAATACAATTGAAAGTTGAAAAAAAATTATGTTTGATTCCAATGGGAGACATAACTAGACTTATAACTCATTCAAAAGTAATACATTTATATAATGCATATTTGTTTAAATAAATTATTAGTTACAAATAATTAAAGGTTTTGATTTCGGGAAAAGAGTAAAGCCTAGTTCAAACATCGCTGCTTTTATTAAATAGCAACATTTTACAAACAATATTTTTTGTTTTTATTTAGAACTGGACGTATCTAAAAGATAGACTGCGGTTACTTTCTTCACTGAGTTTTCTATTAGAGTTGTAACAAGTTAAATGTAGTCTACAGTGCAATCTATGGATTACCTGAAACACTAAATAAAAAAAAACTTTGTTTGAACTTTTTGTCATATGTGACACTGTTCATGAAAAATAGCAATATTCTTCATGAATAGTATATTCTCAATATACTTTCTCTATTCTCAATATTCTCAATATATTTTCTATTGGATATCATTTAAACGACTAGTATTAGTAATAACTAAATTATTAAATGATTGATATGGGCTCATTAATTTTAATACATTAGTTATATCCATAACAAGTATTTGACTATTATGTGCTTTTAATAGTTCTATAACTGTAATAAAAAATCAAATTAAATGATAACTGCGTTTCTATTTTACAGTAATGAAGTAAACTTCAAAATTAAATAGCCTTTTTCATTTAGAAAGCAGGTGTCCACTTTAGCTAAAACTCTCCAAAGACATCAATTTGGTCTGCGGAACAAAGCCAAAAGTACTATCTAACTTAGTTATTAATCGGACTGATAGCAAGTTTAAGTTATTAGGACAGGTTCTATCTAAGTTAGAGACAGTGACAAGTGTGTGTTAGTTAACTCTATTCGTACTTTGATGACCCGTGACTTGGTCTTGTTTATGTTGCACGCGCTTTTCAAACACGTCATAGTCAGTGAGGCTGGCCTACAAGTTCCTTCGGTTTTATTTTATTCATTTGTTATAACTAGGGCCAAAAAAGAAAAAAAAAAAATTAAACATCATTCAAAAGCTATTGTATAGAAAACCAAAAGCTAGTAGATAAAAAACTGGTCCTGGTTCTGTAATTATCCCAACTCATTAAATAGATCTAAACATCTTCCAAACCATTTTATTATCTTATAAAATTATTATTATCTCTTACCAGGCTTTCTTTATTTGGTTTTCAGTAACTACCTCACATTCAGAGGCGTCCGAATCTTTAAAATAAAAATCTTATCTTTCAGAAAATTTTGTTACAGAATATTGGAATTCACCAACACTTTTAGAAAATAATCTTGATTTCGATATTTTCTACTGAATTCTTTCTATTCAGTGCATTCTCAGCAGATAATGAGTAGTCTATGTACTTTTTTTTTTTAATAAACTTTTAAACTATAAAACATTCATATAATTTTGATTCCTCTAAAGATTTTTTATTTTTAAAACTATTCCTATCTTGATTCCTCGGAAAGAATTTATGACTACAAAGCCTCTGTATCAAAACCCTGCAATCGCCAGTCATCGGAACATATCGCAACCTTTCAAATATAGCTTGCTCAAGTTCATTGTACCATAAACTCTCTTGACCTTTGACAACTTCGTTCGACGCAGAAAGTCGAGTCTTAATTGTGTTTGGACAAAGTTTAATCTGGCTCAAACCTTGCCCACTATATAAAAGTAGCTATATTTAGTAGCAATGTTATCAAACCTACCACCTTTGCGATAGCCATGCCGTGTATTTGACAAGATCCAAGTAGGCAATCACTGGCTTCAATAATGATCGTATGCCCTGGTATCTAGTGTACGGGCAAGATATTTGTATATAACTGACTTTTTATCACAAGCAGTTTACACCATCTTCCGATATCATTAAATTGTATTATTATTAGGAAATTAACTTCACTTTCAAAATTGACTTAATTGTGTCGGTAGACTCAAACACGCATTTACTAGATGTTTGTAAAATGATATAAATGTACAAAGTTCCTTCCATGGTGAATTTTCAACTACAGTTATGTCATTTTACAAATAAATAGTAAATGGTTTTTTAAACAAGCCTACAAAATAAAATCAATTTCACAAGGTTTAAAGTTGCGTCATTATGCTTCTGCAGCAGCGATATAGACTTCTGTCAAACGTTTGGGGGCCCGGTGGGATATGTTGGTTCCTGGTTGGTGAAAATGGCGTTGAATGTTCAGAATTAATATTAATATATAATTGCTATTGTTTAGCATTAATTTTTGTAATTTCTAATTATGATATTTAGCAAGATACAAGTGTTACATAGTTAGAACGTTGAAAAATAAATGTTGTTAAAAAAATTAAAGTAATTAAAGCATTGATAGACTTATGCCGTAACAGTCATGGGTAGAGTGTCAAGATTTATCCCAAGACATTATTTCATAACATGAAAAAACTGGACATTTTTTGGACCATAATTCGTAATTTAACCTCACTGTGAAAGGATTAATACTAATTTCCATCAATTGTACTTTTTTTTAATTATAATTTCACCGCCTTCCACACTGTTTGAAAGTAATTAAAATTAATTTGTAACCTACTTTATATTTTTTAATCATATATGTTATTAATTCAATCAATGTTGAACAAAGTTCTTTCGGTTTATTATTACCAGATTACGCCAAAGCCAAAAGGAGAGTAATGTATTAAGGGGTGCCACAAACGTCTCCATTTTATGGACGGCTGTTTGTGCCAACTACACCACCGGTTTTTAATTTTTTTGTCTTGAGCACGGTAAAGACCGAATTTCGTCAATATATTGATTGTTTTAGGGGTATATTGTGGTAATAATCCTCTTTTGTTTTCTGGAAACATTTCTATTTCATTGGAAACGAACCTGTATACACTCCGGTGTGTAATTCCTAGAGGGGCAAATAGGATTAGTGCGTTAGTCTAAATATTTATTTATAATAATATGATACCAGAACAAACTTGGGGTCTCATAAGTAGTGGAGTGATGGCTTCCCTGTGACGTCTTCGCCGCCGCGGTCACGTCCTCTAGCCGTCCAGATTGAGCGGTAGCGAGAATGGTGAAGACCATGTATTTCTCTTCTCCTGAGCCTTTATTATGAAACAGGGCCCTGGTGTCAGAAAAGGTTGCTTCTCCCTCAGAGTCTGGCCAGCGTGTCCTGGACTCTGGCGTGATGGTAGGGGCAGGCCAGGTCCTAGCTTGCATAATGCATAGGCTGGGGCGGCATTACGTTCGCGGCGTCTACGGGTGTCCGCAGCAAGGAGGGGTATCAGAAAATGAGACCCCCGACTTTACATAAGATCAAAAAAGCGCCGGAAAATTCGGATTATGTAAATCCGACAAAACTTTTCAAAACAAATCTTGTAAAATGGTTAGGGTAAAATGTATCTGTTGATAGACATACTTAGACCATTTCTTATGTGATATTTGTTTTTTATTATGAAAGTACATATTTAAGGTATATTCCTGGAACATTATTTATTATTATGGGACTTGTTCATCTGAGCACTCAAGTAAATGCCGACAACGATGTGTCAGAAGAACTATCTAAGAGGATCCTGGCGGCAAATAAATGTTATTTTGGCCTGCGGGGGTGTCTATGTAATCGCTTAATCTCCAGAAAAACAAAAGCGACTCTGTACAAGACGGTGACTCGTCTTGTCCTAACATATGGAGTGGAAACGTTGAACTTCTCCAAAACAGATGAAAGAAAGCTGCTGGTCTTTAAAAGAAAAGTACTACGTGGCATTTATTGACCAGTGCGCTCAGGTAAGAAGGCGGAGTAATACAGAACTGGCTGTCATACATAATGATACGAACGTAGTCCGGTTCATTAGAATACAGGGAGTAAAATAGGGGAGTCATGTATCCAGGATGAAAGAGAGTAGCACAACCAGTAAAATCATGCAGACGCGTCCAGAAAACAAAAGAGGAGTTGGAGGACCTACATTGCGCTGGATGGATGGGGTCGACGCAGATAGTAGAGCTCTTCTTGGACTGGCTAACTGGAGGACAGCTGCAAGAGAGAGAGACCAATCGGCGAGACTAATTGAAGAGGCCAAGACCAAAACCATGGCTAAGATTGTTATGAATCTAACTTATGATCATACGTAAGACTCTGGAGGTTCTACAGTCAATCTTATGGTTTTGATATAAATTGGACATTAATTGTTAAAGGAACCTATTAACCATTACAAAGATTATTGTTAAGATTAAGATCAGTATAGGACTCCAATGGGAGTCTTGGACCAAAAAAAATTGATGTGAATCCAGCTGTCACTATCTACATTATATCAACACAAAGCCCACCTTACATGACATGTATATTTGAACGTGGTGGATATAAATATAACACAGGAATCAGGATTATTACCACAATATATCCCTAAAACAATCAATATATAGACGAAATTCGGTCTTTACCGTGCTCGAGGCAAAAAAATTAAAAATCGGTGGTGTTGCTGGCACAAATAGCCGTCCATAAAATGAAGACGTTTGTGGCACCCCTTAATATATTACTCTCCTTTTGGCTTTGCCGTAATCTGGTAATAAAAAACCGAAAGAACTTTGTTCAACATTGATTGAATTAATAACATATATGAATGAAAAATATAATGTAGGTTACGAATTAATTTTAATTACTTTCAAACAGTGTGGAAGGCGGTGAAATTATAATCAAAAAAAAGTATAATTGATGGAAATTAGTATTAATTCTTTCACAGTGAGGTTAAATTACGAATTATGGTCCAAAAAATGTTCAGTTTTTTCATGTTATGAAATACTGTCTACACTCTACCCATGACTGTTACGGTATAAGTATATCAATGGTTTAATTACTCTATTGACCTTTTATTTTTTTTTTTAACAACATTTATTTTTCATCGTTCCAACTATGTAACACTCGTATCTCGCTAAATATCATAATCAGAATATTACAAAAATTAATGCTAAACAATAGCAATTATATATTAATACTAATTTTGAACATTCAACGCCTTTTCCACCAACCAGCAACCAACATATCCCACCGGGCCCCCAAACGTTTGACAGAAGTCTATATCGCTGCTGCAGAAGCATAATGACGCAACTTTAAACCTTGTGAAATTGATTTTATTTTGTAGGCTGGTTTAAAAAACCATTTACTATTTATTTGTAAAATGACATAACTGTAGTTGAAAATTCACCATGGAAGGAACTTTGTACAATTATGTCGTTTTACAAACAAATAGTAAATGTGTGTTTGAGTCTACCGACACAATTAAGTCAATTTTACAGTTGCGTCATTATGCTTCTGAAGCAGCAAAATAGTATTATCCATAGATGCATCTTCGTTAGTGGCGTTTGGTCGTAAAACATGGTAACTGCAAAACTGAAAACCTATACAATGTTCAATTTTTTGTTAATTAAAATCTTTTACCTTCAGCCAGTAGTCACTTTCTATAACCTAATAATAATAAACATTATTGTCTTAAGAAAACAAATTGTCTAAAGATTCTTTCAATAATTTCTGAAATCAGTCTTAAAAAAACTGACACTAAATAAAAGCCAATGCAGACCAAATCAAATTTATAGGACCCCTTGACCCCTCTCAGTCATCGATGTCTTAATCCATTCAAAACATTATTTCCAATTTTGTTTAATCCTTGAGAGTTAGTAGGATAAGATTTCACTCAATTTCCATTTTGATGGCTCTTCTTTTAGCTACTATTTGTTTGTCAAGAAGCGTAAATGACTAGTTGAATTATGTGTTATTTCTCAATATTCTAAAAGGTTTTGGGGCGATTTCCATAGAAAAATCGTAGACGTGTCTCAAATAATGAGGAAGGCAGAGAAAGTCGGTTCAAAACTAGGCAGCCTTGGCGCCTAAGAATCGTGGATGTTGATCTCAGGATACGCATGGAAATAACTTACGTCTGTCATGAATATTATTAAATATTAAAGTTTTATCTTTGTATAAAATATATATATATACACAAAATACTTCTTCAGTGGTATTAACAATCATTTTGCAAATACTTTTTTACTATTAATCGACATTATACACTTATATATGATTAGTAAATAATTAAATATACGTATTTACTATTCCTCTCTTCCACCAGGTATTAAAAGCTTCATGATGACCTTAGGTATAGGATAAAACTTAAGTGAAAATAATTAATGCGTATAAATACATGATGAAATATATTTCACTTCATTTGACCGATCTACGACAATGATACAGTTTATTTATTATACATTATTTTAATAACATGGTAAATTAGGCGCACTTTACAAAATCACACTGCCAACATCAAAACAAATTATATCGGACATTAGACTTAGAATTGACCATCATAATTGTTCTGACATTAAATTAAAAAAAAAAGTTAATAATTAGGTGTAAACCCAACCAGAATAAAGAAGGGAAATAATTTGCTATCTTGTATAAACATTATTTTATTTTCCTCATTGGGCCCCATAGGAAAGTAAGTAAGGAAAGTAATAGAAAAGGAAAACATGTTCATGATAGTGAGGATCTCACAATTAAGTGGAATCAATTAATATTATTTAATTAGCATACGAATTACAAGGTCCAATACCAATATTATAAACGATCTTTGCCAACGTACTTACCTCCTCTTAACCATCATAAGTCCCACTGTTCAAGATCCTTCATAACACAATCCTTTCTAGGTTTCGATCGACCACGGTGGTCCATCTGGATTGAGCACTGACTGCTTTAGTGATTTGTTCTTTTCAGTTCTAAAAACTTTCCTCATCCATTTCCTTTGTTGCAATACTATACTTTAAATTTAAAATAGTACCAGATTGCAAGGCTTGCGATTTAGTGTTGTATATCCCTACATTTTTGTATATATTGTATGCGCCATACTTTATTCTCAAAAGCGTTGTTCAAACTTCAACGTTAGCCCTATTTAGCGAAGAACTTTAAAAAGTTCCAGTTTTTGGGCAGTAAATGAAAATAACCAAGTTCCTGGCTTAATTGAATTTCCTCTTGTATGTAATCTAGGTACTTCTGATGATAAGAGATCGGTGAACTTTTCTGCGTATTCAGAAACTTCACTTATATCTATGTCCTTAATACATTTCTCTCCCCCTCCCCTTCACATATTTCATAATATTCGTGTTTTTTAAACTTATTTCTTAACCAATTTTTATGCTAGTTGCATCTAACTAAATAGTTGCCGTATCGTTATCTAACAAAATATTGACACACATAGTTAAATCACTTTTAACAAAGATTATCTTTCTAAAAAATGTATTCCAGTCCTAAATTGAACTAAACAGAACTGACCGAAACAAAAGTTAATCTCTACTTAAATTATCTGAGAAGTTCGTGTAAATAATCTCACTAATTAACCACCATGTATCTTAAGTGAAATTAATAAAACAACAAATCTTCAGGCAAGGGTATATTTAATAAAAAAAAAAAAAGCTTATTCTGGACTTATATTTTCATATTCATGGTCTGTTGGCTATGCAGTAGTGTAATAATACAAAATGAGAGGCACGAACCACGTCCACCCGGACTGTTCAATACGAACCTCTATTATAGCCGATATTGAATAGGTACAGTGCAGTCATCGGGCTGAGACGTCAGCTCCTGGCTCCGTTCAAGTAGACAATTATATTCCATTGCGTTTGAACTGCTGCAGTACAAAGGAACTTAAACGTGAATCTTGTAATAATTAACTGTACTATTAATAGCTAATGTTAGAAAGAAATGATTAATTAAACCATCTATGGCTTAATTTCTTTCTGAACGAATGTCTGCAAAATGAAAAAAATAATGATATTATTAAAGAGCTCTATTGTGAAAAAACGTGAGACATCATCGAAAATAAAATGTCTTTTAAAATTAAACACAGGGAATAGTAGTGAGAACCAGCTTGTGAGTTCCAAAGTACCCAAGTTATACAATAAAAAGGCATTACTTGCTGGAAAACCTAAAATTTGGACGTTTTTCTCGTCCGCGTTTAAAAAAAAATACGATAGGATGCAAAAGGTATATTATATCAACAATAATTGTGCATTGGCCAATCAGTAACATTAGTATTTTGCCTTTATATTTTCACTTATCCTTCTTCTCCTACTGGCACAACAGGCCCATAAAGCTGCCCTTGGCCTGCTCAACGGCCGCCAACCATATTTCTCTATCTTCTGTAAAGGTAACTGGGATCTTCAGATGTCGAAGATCCCGCCTCACAGCATCCCTCCATCGGCCCTTCGGCCTACCACGTTGCCGCACACCATCCGGAACATAACTGTACAGTTTATGAGCTACTCTTTCCTCGTTCATCCTCATTACATGGCTAAGCCTTTTAAGCCTTTGTATCCTTATATACGAGGAGATGCTACACTCCTTATAGAGCCCAAAAAGTTCACGATTTTTTCTCCTTCACCAATTACCATTCTCGCATACGGGCCCTTAGATCCTCCTCAGAATTACTCTTTCAAACCTGTCTAGCAGGTTAATCCATTTATTTCTCAGAGTCCAAGCCTTATCAACGTTTTGTACAGGGTGAACTCGGTGGTACGACTAACAAGTTTGCTCTTGATTAGCCTTACAATGGAGAAAATGGCTCTATTTCCAGCATCAATTCTGCTTGTAATTTATTCATCTTCATCCTGATGCTCATTGATAATAGAGCCAATGTAAGAAAAACTTCTTACTACATCGAAATTATAGGGGCCCATTACAAGGCGACTCTGCCTCTGGTCCAGAGGCTTCTTACCCAACAGCATACTCTTCTTTTTTTCCTCATTAATATGCTGCCCCATCCTTTTTGCTTCTGCATTTTCACTTATCCATCTATGAAATATTTAGTAAGGGAAGGTATAGTAATCTTGAACAATTTTAAATTCGAGATTTCGAAGGAAATATGTGTTTTAGGTCCCTGAATCTAAATAACTTAGTCTCGCAAAATTGTCTGTCTATATATGTATGTACGTCAAAAACGAAAAGTCGTGCGAAACATAAATTACATATTTAAGGCGGATATATGCCTGGGATGTGATCGCCACTTCTTCGCTAAAATCGGCCGAGTGGAAGTGCCACTTTATAAAATCGATTTTCACTTTTTTTTTTCTAAAACGGCTCTTGATTCCGATTAAACTCAATGGACAATTAATCGAAATGATGAATGAACAATTACGTCACATAGTTAAATCACTTTAAATACGAATCTTAATTCTAAAAACGAATTCTAGTCCTGAATTGAACAAAACAAAACTGATCGAAACACTAGTTAAAACCCATACCATATGGATTTTATTTTCATTGAAACAATCTTACAGGACTTAAATACCGAATTTTCAAAAAAGCTTCTTCTAAAGTACTTCAAATTTTGTTTATTGGAAAAAATAACCAGTTCTCATTGCTAGCAATAATAATCAATTAATGCAATTAATGAAAAATGCAAAATACTAAGAATAAAAAACTATAGGAAGCAAAGGCCCGCAGAAATGATGAGAAGATACTGGGAGAGAAGAAAAGCAAAAAGTATTGATATTCGCGTGGTTTAGAAAGGCCGTTCCGTGAAAAATAAAAAAAAGAAAGAAAAAGAAGCTATAGAAGAAAGGAAAAAAGGCCTACATATGATTCGAACTGGAAAAGCTGAGACCGCCGGGTTTTTCCCGAATGCATTACGGCTTTAGTTAAACTGTATTCTTGGTAGGACACGAATTTATATTCATTATACCTCGAGGAACCCTGAAATACGAAGTTTTATAGCATCTGAAAAATAAAACATTTTGCTCATCATTTTTGCCTTTAGATTTTTATTTCTTTTATGTGATTTACAAAAGTAGTGATAACTTGAACACAAGCCCATCAATCTACACTAAAGTTGTGGACATAGTAGAGAGGCAAATGTAACGTTTGTTGTGCGCACCGCACCAGATTTTACTACCTCGTTATGCTTTTTGTATATTTGTTTTTTAATCAAATATAACAAAAACAAATATATTGGTACATCAGTGAAAATATTATACGATCAATAAGTTGCTTACATAATTTCACGTTTTTGTATATAATATCGGTAATATACAAAAACGGTATCGACCCAAGATGCGGTCTATAGGTCTTTGATGGGTAGCTATACCTATTTTATCAGGCACATAATAAGACGAGTGCTATACAAGAAGTGAAATTGGAATTACCAAATAATATAATATTGTTGATCCGTTCCACTTTACGAAATAATTCGGGTAAACAAAAACAAGTGAAATGCAGGTTGGGTGGCACTCCATGTTTAAAGGAGCTGCATTTCTTTGATACTGAAAGCTGTGGAGCTACTTCAATGTGAACATGCTATTCAACCCGCTATTCACGTGTTTTTGTTCACCTGATTTCACTAGTTATGAGGAACGGACTTACAGTTTTATTAAGAACAGGTGGCTTGTCTATACCAATGAGCAGATAAATAATTGAACTTAAGGTCTCTTTACCGATCATGCTTCTTGTCCGTAAGGGTTGTGGATACAGCATTGTCAGTAGAAGTTCATTTTTTTAATAATGCTTTGGAAGACCACGACTAGCGATTATTTCTTCTAGAATTTCCCTTGAATACGTACGACCAAATCAAATAGAGGACTAAAGTTTTACTTGCAAAATATGTATTTTATGTAATATTATATAGGTATATTTGTACTATTAGTACAATAAAAGTATGGGGAGCTCGTCCTCACCGACCCATTCCGATCTATTGTGTTTATCTTTTACTTGGCTATAAGGGATTTGACCGTGCGGTTGGAGGTTGGTCCTAGTGTGCTCGGTTTGGAACGTTTTGGGTTCGATTCCCACCTGGGACAGTTAGTATTCATTTTTTGGCGGTCCCGAAAAATAAATCTTGACCCTCCCACCACGGTTAGTACGCGGCGGCAACTCAGGTAGCCGCCAGGGGTTGGCAAAAAGGACCAAGAGGCCTACTTCCCGGACTTGTTCCCCCCACCAGTTACCAATACCAAACTTGGCTATAGATCCCCCAGAAATTAGGTGCTAACGAAGCCAATTAGGTTTTTTAGTTGATTCTAGTAATGTTTTCAGGTTTAATTTTCACGTATTGTGATCTGTAAACGACAAGGGCTTCACATTCACAGAGAATATGCTTTACCTTTTCTTCGCTCTCTAAGCAAGATGACAAGTGGAATATTTCATTTCTTCATCTTCTTGAGATTATATTTTAACCGATAATCGTCCGAGAGTGGTCTCCTCTTATTGTTATTGTTCTTAGCTCATTCCTTGCAAGGTTTGGGCAAAAATTTGTATTTCCTTTGACATATCTTTAAAGCATTTAGATTGTTTCATGCCAATTTTAGTAGCCCAATATGTTTCCTTCTTCTCTGTTTCTCAGGAGTCAATCTCCTTCCTTATTAGACTGATAGATACACTAAAGTATGGTTTAGGAGTTAATTATGCTATTTTTAACCCCTTTTTTCTATATATATTAAATTCGACTCAGGGAAGGGGAAGAGGGGATGTTCATTTTTGTGATGAGAAATATTTTTTACTTACTACGAATTCAAATTTAATTTACTAACTTGCAAGGGCAAACAAGTGAGGATTTTTAATATTTTATTTGAAAATGAATAAATATTTTGAACTCTCCCGTAAATTTATGAGACGTAGATGTAAATGGGTTTTAGGCAAGTAAAAGTAAATATTTAGTCTTTGTATAATTTCTAAAGCCATATTTTTTGTGCATCATGTATACACAGCCAATTTATTTATCTATTTGCCAATTAACTATTATTAATGTTATTATTATTGAAATGTGATCCAACACTCCTTTTCCAGTTGCTGTCGTCGTGGGTTTCTTTATCTGCTGGGCCCCCTTCCACGCCCAGCGACTCCTGGTCATCTACTCTCCTACCGTGGACCGCAGCAGCCTCCTGGTCACCGTCTACACCGCGCTCACACACATCTCAGGTGTCCTCTATTACCTTTCAACCACTATCAATCCTCTGCTCTACAACATTATGTCCCTAAAGTTCAGGGAAGCTTTCAAGGTATATTTTAATGACATGCATATCTCTTTTTCTCCTTGTTAAACTTAGATTAGCCTAGCTCATATATCTCTCGAAAACCGGCTTGAAAATCAAAACTTATTCTTTATAGCGTGGCCTAAGCTATCGCCGTTCATCAGGAGTAAGTAAAACAAGTGAACAAACAAAATGCAAATACAAAAAATAATCAGAATATCACGTACAGTATGAAAGTAATGTTAACATTTTCCCTGTTGGTGAGTTGTTTGTGCATAAATAAACATAAAAATTATTTTGATTTACTAAAATTGTATATGTTAATAAGTAAAATTGAAAATTACAGTTATGATGAATGTAAGAAAAATATATATTTATGACATGACAGAATATAGAAGTAAAAATAACTGATAATTCAAAATGGAACAAATAAAAAATAATAAAATATTATCATTTTATATTGAAAAGAGTCAACATATTATTCACAAATTGTAGAAAAATTGTATAACTGTATTATATGAATTGTATTATTCCTCTAATTTAAGAAAGCAATATCAATTTGAGTGAATAAACGGTATCAACAATATTTCACATAGATTTATGATTAAAAAGGGATATTTTTTTATACAAATATTGTATACGTTAAATAACATAGCCATTTTAAATTGGACAGGACTCAATAACATGTGTTATATATTTGTTTTATTTACAAGAGTTGAGTGGTTTAGGAGAAAAAGGGATAATTCGGTACAGAGAACGAAAACCATAGCAAACCAGACTTTTTTTGTTTTTTATCAATCTTTTAGGCCATGCTCAGTGGTTCCTAAAATGAATAAATTAGGCCTTTAGATGTTCAGTACCTTTTTTCATAGTACAATACTTCGGTTAAACGTTTGACAGTTCTCTTAGTTTAATGTAATTCGTTAAAAGATGTATAGATAAAACCAAAAAAGAAAAATAGCTACAAACGAATATCATTTTATAACGAACCCAAGCTAAGTCACCCTTCGCATTCACTATATAGCAATCGTTTGATTCCTGCCGAATATCAGTGATCTCACCCATGTGTAGTCCAATTTGTATAATTAAATATAAAACTTAAGAATTTCCAACATGCACGAAAATGGATCACCAATAATTGTACAAAAATAACTACCATACCATACTCCTCAACCTAAAATTATATAATTTGTATTATCAAATAAACTAGAACAGTGTTTGGAGGAAACTGTAGCTTCCGAGAATCTATTCATATAAGTTTTTAACCATGGAATTAAAAATTAAAGTAAAATATTGTTTAATGTCTTTCCAAACCTATTAATGTAATTGGAATTTTCATTACTGCGATATCATTCATAAGCATCACTCCGTCTTTTATTTAAGTTAAGTAACTGGATTGAGGTTGGTAGGGCATGCGAGACGTCAACGACCGGCTGTGGTATAGGGCTGATGATGATTGCACACGGCCCAAAGGTTCAATCACAAACCAATAGAATAATGAATACCGTAGTATATTCAGATCAGGTGGTCGTTTGATTTGACCCTTCAATACCAGCCCGTCATTCCCTCCCATATTCGTTATAACTTCAATTGTCTCTTGTCTAAGCCATAATGGGGAGTTGATGAAACCAGCACCACCAATAACTAACAACGGACACCGAAATGTCCCGATTAGACGTACTTCCTGCAGCTTTGTTGATCCCTATTAAAAGATTCTATATTGATTTCATCAGGTGATGGCACTCCATATAATCTAGTGACTATAGAAAATGGAATTTTTAAGTCCCATGGTTGATCAAAGACAGTGTCAGAGCTCTTAGGAGGTGGAAGAGACGAGCTGGGTTGGTGATCACCTTGTCTTCATCTAATTAAAAAAATAAATTATATATAAAAATAATTGGCCGGATTAATTCAAATTATGAAGAAGGAGTGTCAGAAGAAAACGGAAATAGTTAACAACTATTTATTTGCCGACGTTTCGCCCTACTTCGTAAAGCTTGAATGAAATTAAACCAGTTCAGTATTGACCTGAGCAGACCCTCATGAAGCTCTTCAAAGTGGGACGAATCGTAGCCAAATAAATAGTTATTAACTATTTTTGTTTTCTTGTAACCGTATCCCTGATCATCTTCTTCATAATTTAAAAAAATAAATAAATATTTCGTCAATTCTCATTGGCAGATCCCATGATGGAAAGCCCAGATGGGAAGCACCTTCCTTCTGGTAGATAAATATTTTTGTTTCATCCCAATCATTTAAGGCAACCTGCCAAAGCATAAATGCTTTACAACTTCTTACACTAAGCAGTTTACTTGCATTGGCAGCCCCAGGGTCTTTCCAGCGCCCACATGGGCGGACACAGAGGGGGACAGGAGGAGGCAGCTGCCCCCTAAAAAATATTAAAAATTATTAGTTTAATAAAAAAAAAGTTTTTAAGCAAATATAATTGTAATAAAAAAGCACTGCGACAATTATATATCATGTTATTAAAATTTTTGTTTCATTCTCCTTTTCCGTGCTGTAAGGTCACAACCTGATTGACTATGGCTTCCCTTCCCTCAGTTTTGATCCCGGATACGCCCTTGTCCGACTGTCTGTTACTTTATAGACCAATGGTTCCCAACCGTTGGTACACGAACCATGAGTGAACTCCAAGAGTATTGTGATAAGCGGCGCCTGACATCACATAATTTGTAAGGAATTATTGATATATCTGTTTTGTTGTTTACTTTTCCTGATATTTAAGTTTTAGTTGAAAATTTATTAAAGGTAAGTGTTCTGTAGAACTGCCTCAAAATGTACTTTTGAGCAACCTAATTTTCCTGAGGAAGTAGTGCGGGACTGCACATAGTTGGATATCTTCCTTAGTGGTCCGTAGATCTTTTCAGGATGAGTACCAGTGGTATAGAGGTTTATTCATAACTCTCAATGGGATTGCTTTATTGAACGTCCGCGGGACATGTACTGCCTACCGTAGTCTCAGGCTAGATGAATTGGTGCATATCCAGGTCATTAAATAGTGTATTGATTTCTATATTTGTCCTCTTTCTACAAATTTGTGTTGTTTCGTGGATTCCTCTGTATATGCGTCGCAGAATCCTCCTTTAACATCTAAGCGGGGATCTTTCTGGATTTGATTGTGGTCTTTTTCAACATTATTAACTAGCAACAATATATATATATA
>NW_027111602.1:838459-860188 GCF_000696795.3 Halyomorpha halys
TTGAACCTATACTTAATTTCTAAATCTTATCAATTTATGGCAAAGCTTTAGTTTTGGGGCCTAAACGTGGCCGTTTTTTAAATATAGGCCAAGTCAATTAAAATAAATAAGCAAAATTATGACTTACATTAAAAGTTGAGATTTCATGAAGTATTATATATTATTTAAAAATATCTATTACTCCATAAATTATTAATCAGAGATCTGTCTGTTTTTATTTCACATCTTTTAAAATGTTCTATTTAATTATTTTCTTGAATACAAAAAGGTTTAACCAAATGGTTGTAAATTAGTTATATCATTTCAGATTAATAAAAATAAACACTTCCGCATTAAGTATGTAAATAAACAGTAATGTGTTTAATATTCTGTCTGACAGAGTACTCTGGCACAGCAATGTGGACGACGAGGAAAGGAACTGGAAAACCATGGAAGAACTTATAGTGTATTATCTCGTGGAAACACTCAAGTGGTGAGAGCCATCGACTCCAGGAGGCTTAAGCAAACAGCTCCTGCACCAGCAACAATATCTAATAGTAGCCTTCAAGATGCTGGGGTAGAGTACAGTGGAGCTGAACTGGCTTCTTACATGGGTCAGCTCAACAATTCCAGGTGATCCAAAAAAAACAACTACAGGCATGTCACCATTGGTGTCATTACAGTCTGAGTCATCACTTTCCTTCTAAAAATGTTTAAACTCTAGTATGTATGCATGCTGCTGGCTGCTTTTATTTATGCCTCATTTGTAAGTGAGAAAGATAGATAAATTTTTCATCAGTTGACAAGAGGGAAGTTTGACCCAGTAGTTTTTCACTTCAAGGACCTATCAGCATGATTGAGATCTAAACACCTCTTCCCAAGATCCCTTTACTATTTCTTTACTGCAGAGTCTAACAAAAATTTTTAAAATAAGTGTTCGTTGAAAAAAATAAGTTTGCAAATTGCTAATTTGATTAAAAACTAGTATTTCATCAAATAAGATGATGATGTTTTAATTACAATATTTTATATGCATTGAATAGGCTCATACAAATGGCATTGAAAATACATATAAAATGTTATTTAAATTACAAAATAAATCTTTGGCTATATATAGAGTTAGTGATAAAAGTTTGTTCGATGAAATACAACATGCACTATTATTATCTGTAATTTTTACCTAATCTTCGACAAATTAATTTATTCTAAATTGGGAACAAACTTTTTCCTATTTTCACATTAAATGTTAAACCCCAACACTGCCAAATTTTCCTTTCACAAGGTCTTTTATTCTTATGCCATTCTCCTAATCAAATAATTTATTTCATTATAACTGATGTTGGTCTGATGTAATCAATATACTTTTGAATTGGATGGCTCAGATATAGAAATCTCATATAGAAGTAACAAATATTCCTAAAGCCTAAATGACATACTGCAGTATATCAGAGGGATTGAGCCTAAAGTACCCTATCTTCTGCTAATAAATTAACATTGTATTCTAGTCTTTGTATATTGTAGCTATTAAGTGGTTTTGTCATATGCCCTACATACCTATCAGTCATTAAGCAATAGGTTTATGTATATGTGATAGACTATTCTAACACTAAGCATTAGATGAATGATGTAGATGAAAATGATCCCATAAGCATTAAAACTTTATTTTTCAAATAGGTCTCGGCAAAAGCAGGTTTTATTTGCCTTAATAAATTTTTAATTCTCCACCTATCATAAGCTACATGTTGGATTTTAAGAATTGATAGGTTTCTAAAAAGAAAATACATTCTTATGAAGAATACACCTCAGATAGAGTGATTCATTTAATAGTCCAATTGAGTCCAGGAATATTGTTTCTTAAGTTAAATCAATAAATCAGGAGGCAATTAAAAATACTATAAATTATTTTTAGACTGTGTTTGGTAAACTAAACACTCCTATATTATTTCTATAGGATTCGAAATAATTGTATAAAACTAATTTTTTTTATCTATAAGATTAGTTATAAATAATTTGTATAGGCCATTAACATTTCTATTTAATAAATTTATTTATGAAACTAGATTATAAAGCCTTCATAATTGATAATAAACAGTATGAAACATAGGGAGCTATACAAGCAATGATAAATAATATTTAATGTTGTCTGCTTTTTAAAAAAAGTGTAGTTTACATACATGCATATATTTATGCAGTACATATAACATGTATTATACACATACATTATACATGCAGTATACATTATGTGTTATTGTACACATTTGTATAGTGGACTATCATCAGATTTCTTCAAAATTCAAAATTATTATTCTATTAAAAATGATAACTATAAGTAACTAAAACTTTTACTGAAGACAGTTTAATCTACTAAAGCTCATAAGTTAAATTTTGATTAATAACAAGATTAAATTTTATTCACTTACTTAACTTTCTAAACAAGCAAACTTGAACCGAGCATCCTTGACTCGATTTGATTGTATGCTATATCTAATGGTTGTGGCCACTAAGTCTATGAATTTTAGCATTCTTGAGAGACGATGTTGTCTGTACTGCAATCACCTAATTTGTATCATGACAAGTCATCAAGTCAGATACTCTTTATATATTTATGGTAAAGACCAATAAAATAGGTGTTTATTGTTTTGCAGTTCACACCTTGATGAAGCTAATTAATTGTTTATAAAGGAACATATAGTTTGCCAAGAAAGAATTGGGATTACTTTTTCAATCACATACATGACTGAGAAAATTATTAAAGATATGACTTCCTAATCTGACCTTTAAATTTATCAATTTGTTTACACCCCAGCGAGGAATCCAGTCATAAATATCTCTCTTTTCTTGTATTGTATCTGTTACAATTAATTTTTTTATGATTGTGTACCCAACTAAGCAGACCTAAAATCAATACCTAATTAATATTATAGTCTAATGTACAATATGTTGAAAATGAGTGTTTCCTCTTTAATAAAATAATGGGTCCCCAGTGTTTATTCAGTCAAACACAACCTAAGTCACAATTAGAATCAAATTCACTATACCTAATGTCACAATTAGGTAGGGAAGAATGTTTGATTAGCTAAATAGTTCTTCTAATTATTTGACTACTACTGATTTCAATAGAATAAAGAATTTGTACTTAATTCTGGCAGATTTCATATATTCTTAAAAATTATGAGGTTCTAGGGGATTACCAGTTAGAAATAAGCTAAAATCGCTGTCTGTTAATAATTTCCATAATAATATTGGAAATTATGTTAAACATAATACTTTAATAATTAATAGATGTTGTATGTCTCAAAATGAACTCTTGTATTCATATCAGATGTTAAAAATAAAAAGTTTTAATAAAGTGTTTATTCTTGTAGTAAATAATGTAATTTTAGTAATATATTTTAATATTTGTGCATTCAAATTTATTGTAAATGATCTTTTATATATTATTTTTATGTGATGTTGTAAATATGTAGCTTATTTTTTAAATCTATGTACATTTTAAATGTTTTAAAAATGTTGTGTGTTAAATATATGATCTCACTGCTCATTCTTTACTATTGAATTGTGACAGTCTTGTATACATATAAATGTATTTAATGTGCTTATAATTATCTGATGTGATATTGATAGTTATTACTTATTTTATATAATCTATCTTTAGTATCACAGCCAATGTACAAAATACCTTTTGTAGAATAGAATAAAATTAAATATAATTTTTTGTATTGTATGCACAATTTTTATTTTTGTTGATTTACTCAATTGTTATTCGTGTGATAACTTTACTGTGCATATCTTTTTTTGTACACAATTTTGAATCCATCTTAATAAATGTTATGTAATAGACTTTTTATTGACTAAACTACCTATCTTTTCTGTTTTTAAAAAAGTAATGTACTTACATATCTATGTGTTTTTTTTTTAACAAGAGTAGGTGAAAATCTTCAAAAGACTTGGATAGGTCTATACCTATCCATGTATAGTATTTTTACCCAATAAAATCCCCTCCCTGAACCTATTTCCCATGCTGCATGGGACCGCCATTAGGCATTACATTGTGGAGGAGAAGTGGCATTGTGTCGCCTTGTTGTGAGAGGCATCTCATGGCTCCACTTTCTTCCTCAATTGAAGATCTTTGCTGCATAGTTGTCGGCGCGCTATCCAGCATATCTGAGAGAGTAATATTACCATTACTGTGTTAACGGCTGTCAGCCCTGATCCGTAGACCTGTCAGAACTCACCTCCATTTTCCTGAAAGTGAGGATAGAAGAAAAATTAATAATCTGTGATTTCTTCTACTGCTGTGCACACTGGGCACTCCGCTGTATTGTCCGGTTGGATCCTATACTGGTAGGCTATAAAACCACCATCCAACATTAGCAACTGGGTGAGGTAGTGGTCAAACTCTCCATATTCTCTATCCACCCAGAGTTGAAAACAGTGAATCAGTTTATGGGTTCACCTTCTATTGGACAGTTTTTGTGTACAACTTAGATACACACATACCTAAATTGTACCAAATCAAAAGTTACAGGATATACCCAAATATTCTAGTGATATACTGTTCTGCTTTGAGGATAATGACCCTAAGTGACAAAGGTCTCTCCAAAGAATTACAAACCACTACCAGTTGCACCTTTCCCATCATCTTGCATTTCGAACACATCTCCTCTGATGGATTTGACTTATTAACTACAATAGTTATTTGAACTACCCCACCCTTACTTTTTAGTTACATGCATACAAGGTAGAGTGTAATTAAAAGATTTGCAACAAAATGGGGTATCTCCATTCCATGGATTCCGACTTGCTGTACTGTTTTTTGGAGAAAAAAATCCTTCTATAGTAACATAAATTTGAGATTCTTATAGTTAATCTCCGTTATTTAAAGGATGGAACTGCCTGTCTGTTTAGTTAAGAAAATTATTATTGTTATATAGTATTATTGTTTGCTAGCTACATTGGTGAAAATTTCATTAATTTTTACTTATATTAATTTGAGTCAGGTTTAGGTAATTTAGTATTCGTAGGTTACTGGATTACCTTCCACTTTTAGTGTTTTAGTAGCTAGTATTCTTTACCAGCAATACATGGAGATTTGTTGTCGGTGAAGGGAACAGGTCACAAAATTTTACTCCTATAGCACGTTGGATTGATAAAATGATCTATATTAATTTTTCAAAAATATTACATTTCTAAATCTGATTACTGAATAATTCAACCAAAACATGATTAGTTTATGATGTTAACCAAAAATTTAATTTTGAGCTGGAACATTTTAATTATTAGAGATATCCTATACTCCATCGAGTCGTATTCTAGCTTGAAATTTTTATTCGAAACCACATACATCGAGAACACTTCTACTAACACATTGGAAGTTTTACTAAACCACACACTACTAAACATGGAATTTGAAAAACAAGCTTTGGGGCGACATAACGATCGCCATTGGAACTAAGATATACACTAATTTCCAAAGTTGTGTAATCAAAAATTCAATCTCGTCCATTATTTCATGTGCCAGGTTAGTCTAATCACATGCAAGCAATATGTTAAAAATATATTTGAAAAAAAATCAAGCAGTTTTTGTTTTATAGTGCTTTGGCGTTGACAGTGGTTTTTATATATTATAATAGAAAAAAACTACTAACTTTTGCACGGCAAAACTACTTGATAATAACCATAATACGGAAAGTTGCTTTGGATTGAAATCATTTGTTTTGGTTTAATTAAAATTTGTACTTAAAATTTTTTTGAATTGTTCATAATATTCAAAGCAATATACGAGCATTATCCATTAATAGCAAGTCTTTCCCAACAATTTCAATTAATAATATCAATAATTTATTTTTTAAACATGTGTAAATTCAAAACATGAAAGTAACTTAGTTTCTTACCTTTTCTGACTAAATTCGTTTCTCATTCAATCAAACATGGGACATTTCAAATTCGGCCGCATTAATGTCAAAATCTGAAAATTATGTGAGCATAAATAAGAAGAAATGAAACCATGACCTTAAGAGTTTCCACACACATTGTAATGTAATTTTAATGGTCACAGAAAAATATGGGTATGCGAAACAGGAATTATCAGCCAATATGTGTGGGGGACACCATCGTGGTTTGTGACTGCGATTCCCCGATGGACTCAAATATATCATTTACCCAACACCCTAAAGATGCAACCGCATTTCACAAGAACAATACTGGCCAGTTGGGCATTTCCATCCCATCGGGAGAACCACAATACTTCATGGTCCCCGAGTATGAACAGAACACTATGAGATATAAAAAGGGATTCAGGAATGAATGTGAATGCCGCCGAAATAGAGCACCGAGAGTACCACAGTACGTAGCTCAAAGCTGTTCAGGCTCTGAATGGAACTATGGTCTTGAAGAATGCATAAAACCTAGGAAATGTATTTTTCCTTGTTGCAGAAGATGGAGACCAAGAAGGAGAGAAAAGAACAGAGGTGCTAACATGCAAAGCTATTACGATCAGAGCAACCCATCGCCAAGTATCAACTATGATCTCATTTTCGAAAGGATAGATAGGTGGGGAGGAATTACTAAAAATTTGATCGAAGGCCTTTCAAAGGATTTATCAGAAAATAAATGTTGTCGTTGTAATAAAAAGATTCCTAAGCAAGTAGCTAATGATGGGTATCATGATCATGAATGCATACCTAAAGTAAAATCGACAAACGAACAAGAAAATAATATGAGATTTCATCACAAAGAATTTTTGGTTTCCCGATGCCAAAAAATCTATACTCTCAGATGAATGAAAAATGAAGTATTAAGGAATATTCAAGAAACAATCAAATATATTTAATGAATGAAAATGTAAATGTGAAATGTGAAAATGAAAATAAAATAGTACCTATAGAATTAAAAACGTAACACAAAATCTTTATAATTTATCTGCCTAGATTAATTTATATAAACATTAACATAAATAAGATAAATTTGTAAAAGTATAAATAAATTGATGCCATTACGTTGTTATATTATTAATGAATTATAACTACACATAAATATTATAAATAAGTTAAATTAAAAATTTTAAACTGTGGTAACTTAAGGAAAGCTATTGAGAAATGAGAAAGCTAATTACCAATTTTGTAATTCACACTAATTTCATTATATATATTAACAATGAATATTACACATGAATTTCCAACAATGTATACCATGTTGGCAATATTATAGCACTCTCCTACGCTTATTTAAAAGATATAATCTTTGTGGTACAGTTTCCCTCTGTATTCATCCTTAGTAATTACTTATTAATTTATTTACCAGGACATAAAATGTTTCTAATGTTGGTTTGTGGTATGTTAACTTACAATCTTAAAGTATTGTAAATTATTGATTCCAAAGATGTAGAAAATTATTTAATTAATTAAAACATAAAAAGCACAAATATTATTTAGTTGGAAGTTTTAAAGAATACTAACTGAGCAGTTTAGTATTCTTTAAAACTACTTTTAAAAAATGATAAGCATGTACGTATAGAGGTTTTATATAAATGTGAAATACTACGAAACCATGTAATTAACCATAAAATATGTCTTATATATCAGTATTAATTTTATTGAACACTAAGTAGCAACCACCAATAAAAATATTCATTTTCTCTCATATCCTGGATGCAAGTGAAAGGATTACAGAAAGAAACGAAGGAGACCACCTGTTTTCTGCTTCCTTCTAGTGTGTTCTCATCACCTTTCAGCACCAAATTTTCCTTTGCGAGGGTTTATTGATGGGAATTTCCTAAGCGGGTAAAGAAATGAACGAAATGCTTTGGATAGAAATAAGAAACTGTTTTAACGTGTACCATCTGAAATCCATATTATGTCTTATACCTATACTTGAGTGAATGCTGAATAGACTGTGTTTAAGGAAACTAAAAATAATTAGTTTATGTGTTCGATACTTCGCAACGCTGAGTAACCTTGTTTTAATCTCCTTAGTTCTTTCTATTGCCCTGTTTGTTATTTGTGAATAATAAATTTGTATAAGGACAGTGTGCTTTCATAATTATATCTAAACAATATATTGCAACGATTTTTACAGGTTTGCTACAAAAGAAACTGTTACCATTGACTTTGTAAATCTCAATTTTAGCTTTGTTACTGTTAGAGAGTAAAAATTGAAGCATTACATATTTAATAACCAGATAATAATGATAATAACCTCACAGTAGGAAGGGAATGCCTCAAGAAGGATAGCAGAAAAATTAAATCATTCACATTCAGATTGGCGATCATTCCTAAAAAGCTCTATAACTAAATAACATCAAAATTAGAGAATAGCACTATATATCTTACAATTATATTACAGAAAACCACACTTACACTACACTACCATGAAACAACGGTTTTTTTATTCTTTGTCCATATTTCTTATGCGAACAAGTAAATTGCTACTTGCACCAGTCGCAGTTTAAGCCGAGAGACGCTCATATTCCTGTCAAATTGAATCCATACATCTGGAGATACGGGTACCATACTTTAGGAAACTATGAAATATAGAAAAATGAATTTAAACTAAATACAATTGAGGAAACCGGGAATTATATTAAGAGCTTCTCAATTCGACATATTTTGCTTGAAAAAATTGATTTTTACATAAGAAACAGATGGGCTAAACGATATTTTGTGAAAACATTCTTCTTTTTAGGTTAGTTGAGACAGAAAATTATTTGAATTCTACGAATCAAATGATCACCAAAACATTGATCTGTTATATGAAATTTAACTCATACATACATATGCAAATAATTTTAAAAAATTAGTTTTTACCAGAATTATTTCAGAAATGGATTTCTGGCGGTTTTGAAACTTTTTGCCTTTTTTTTTTTGCCTTTTCGTCAATAATTTCCAAACAGGTGCATCCTCCTCCGATTGTTGCTTATTCCAATTGCTGGTTTTTTGCAGCCAATAAACCACCAGAATAGCCATACCACTTGACTGAATTATTACTATTTACAGATGTATTTTCTATAAGATGGTTTTTATGCATAGCATATACTCACAGGAGCCTATACTATTTTGCACTATAGTCTGTACTACTATAGTGCAAAATCAGCGCACTTTTACTGTTATGCATGACTATAATACTTCCCCTAACTATATATATTTCATATATAGGAAGATTAACTAGAAAAATAATACAGTACATAAAGTTTTTTACTGAAAGATCATTTAGTTTAACGTTTAAAGAAAACTTAATGTTTATGACTATTTTTTTTTTAACATATGTAAATTTAGAACATGAAAATTACTTAGATTTTTGGAATTCATAAATATATTTCTCATTAAACATTCAAACTGAAATACAGTGTTCTGAAATTTAACTAAATTAACATATACTTTTCAAGGGAAAGTGAATAGAACTAAGAACAATTAACATGTTCTCCGATGTACCACCCGCGTTAGAATACACTTTTATTGACTGTTGTCAAAACCAAGGAGTTGAGCCACGAATAAGATGGGGAACAAATCAAACGGCTGATAACTACTGCAACAGTTTCAATCTTACACAGCGAAGTCACCAACAATCCTTAAGTAATTGGCAAAGACGTATGAGTAATACTCTTGTAATATCAGAGTGCAACCCTTTAATACCAGACACAGCTTGTTTTCAAAATCGTAACAACTCCGACACAATATATCAAAGCTGCAGTGTTGCCAAAGATTGCTTTCCACCAACGGAGCCTCAAATGTTTTCGACGTCTGTGCAGTCAAAGCAAACAAATAAGACTGAGGAGAAGGAAAGTGAACCCGACCGAGGGAACAGTACTTTTCCAAAATGGCAAGAAAAGGGTGGAAAGGCGTCTTGTAGAGAAAAGGAACAAGAAAAGTGCTTACTGGGGAAAAACGATGAGAAGAAATTATCGTCAGATGCAAATTATGAACTACTTTCGAAAAAGATAGATACCTGGGCGAAAATTAACTGTAATATGATTCGAGATCTTTCTAGGAAGATATCAGATACTAAATGCTCTCGTTGTAAAAAAAATCAGGATAAACTTTTACCTTTCAGAGATCCAACTGGTGAAGAGGCGAAAGAATTTGAATATATTCAAAAACAAATGAAAGTGGTCTGCAAATATGAGGAAATATTAGATTTTAGGCAAACCTGTGAAGTAAAAACAAAACCTAAGAAATCCCCCTTTAATTTTTGGAAAAAAATAAAGCAAAGAATAAAACGTGGTTCACGAAAGAAACAGAATGAGATACAAAGGCAATTGAGTTCTACAAAGAGAGAATTAACAGAATGTCCTAATAATGGTCAAGATCAGGATCAGGTTCTAAAAGAACTGGACAAATAGAAAGTTAGGCATCAGCCACTATAAAGAAATTTAATAGAAAACCAAGTAAAATTGAAAAAGGTGGCAATTGTCGTCCACACATTATGAGAGAAAAAAAAATATTGGAATCTAGTTTTGTTAAATAATATTTATTATCTCTAGTTCAAGTCTATTTATTGTATAGAGATAATTAGATAAATACTTTCTCAAAATAATAGTAAACAAATAAAATTATATAGCACTAATTAATCAGTTTTATTATATAGTATTTTATAGTTAAAACTGTAGTATATGGATGTTTATATAATGTACGTTCCTAAAAAAGGACTGACTATCAGGAAACTGGCAGGCTCATCAGCTGTATTGTTTTTTATTTCCTGAAATCGTTTTTAGTATGCGCTTGCCAATTTTCTGACCGTTACATTTTTTTTACTAACAAACCTACAGTCAAAATTGATATTGCCAGCGAGATCGAGTGCAGGTCGTTAAGGTTAGCCCTATCTGGAGGTTGGTGTTATTAATTATGTTTATTTCCTGGGATTAAGATTATCACTTCTTATTGGAAGAAATTGGGCTATGAAGTAGATTGTACAAAGATATAGGTCCAAGACAATAAAGGAATCAAATAGTAGAAGAAAACTATTTATTGTTAACCAACGTTTCGCTCCACTTTGCAGGGCTGTCAAATTGAAACAAAGATGACAACTGACAATTCAGTTGTAATATTTCTTCAATATCAGTTCTTATATTCGTGTTTTGATTCATTATATCATGTGTTGAGACATCACCAATAGCAAAGAATAATAAAGAGGATAGAACTGTTCAGTGGAAGTGACTGCATGAAAACTTGTGAAAGCCAGAGTTACTGAATCTAGTTCCAAGTGGAGACTGGGGCTAAAACGAAATATGAGAAAATATATATATAATTTAAATATATCCTCTTTCCAAAAATGGATGACGGTGTAAGCGTCCGACAGCGAAGTGAAATTTTAATGAGTATCAAGAGTAAAAGTTTAGAATGGAGTGTTTTCCAAAGCAATTTTTCAAGACGGATGAACTGACCTCAACACATTATTTAATTGTTACACAAATTTATCAGTTCCAAACAAACGAGGATCGACTCCATACAAAGACTTGGTTTGATAGTAATTTCTCGAAATTAGCGTCATGTTTAAATTTTTACAACTAGCATAGAGAGTGAAATAAAATAATGGTGAGTAGATTGCAAAACTCGAAAACTCAGCAGATAATTCGAAAATCCAGCAGATTGTAAATTCAGGAAATATCTCGAAAAATGTTCTTTATTTGTATTAAAAAGCGTTTCGCTCGCTACCATTAGTTTGAATAGAACGCAAAAATCCTCATCATTTCTGATATAATTTGAATAGCAACTTATAAGGAAGTCGTGAAAATCAGTATAGAACATGTGGAAGCTAAAATTGAGTATGCAAAATTAGGTTAACGCGGTTTCTTTACTTCGGAAAAGAATCTTTTCTTCTTTTATTCGGAAAATGCATGAAGCAGCTCCGATCGTAACTTGAGGCGGAAGGGGAGTGGGGACACTGTTTTTGAGCTTTCCTCGGTGACGCGATTCTCGACCATTGGAGAGACTCGAATTTGGTCTCAGTGTTCATATATCAAGTCTTAGCATGATTAGTTACATTATTAGTGTTTTAGTGGGTCTGCCAGCCATGACCCGACTTAAAGTTTGAAAATATGATCAAATTTCAGCTGCAGCCACATCTTACGGATTGTGTATCTGTGAGATTCGATAACTTATTCAGTCTCTACGAAAATGCTCGTTTGGGCGATAGTTCTAAAACCAGTTTCAGCCTATTTAGAGCTCCTTAACATATACTAAGCTAAGTGCAATACGCGCTTCTTGGGTCAAAGTCTCCTAGTATCGTCGCTGTATAATTGGTCTGTGGGCCAATGCACTCAGAAATCAAGGAAAAAAGTACTTTAGGTCCATGCAGTGTATACTATCCTGCCATTTTCAGATCTCTACTTTAGAATGTTTGAGAACAACAGCATGCTTGAAATAATATAGAATAGGAATGATACTAGAAGGACAAAAATGAACTTGGAAAGTTCAAATCAGAATTTAAGTTTTTAGAACAAAACATTTTTAATGATAATATATGAAATATAAATCTATAAGTCTAGTTTTATGAACAGCCAATCAAAAATCTTAAATTTCAACCCCAAAGTATTATTTAGTAAACTAGAAGAAAGCAGAAACCCTGCTAGCTCTTGCCAGTCCAATTGCTGTAATAATAGTGTAATATGAGGTCAAATAACAAAAATTTACTTTTCCTAAATACTCCATTCCCTGAGAAAACCCGACCTGTCCGTTTGGTGTCCGTTCCATTCACCATGGAACTGTATAGAAAACAATGCTCCCTCCGAAGAATATAACCGACAGTAGGCTACATCAGGTCACAATACAGGTTCAGCTGCAAACGACGCTGATTCAGTTCTTTGATCTTCTCTCATTGAACGTTTTATAGTAGTAAAAGTGTTCAAAAAGAATATCTCTTACTTGAGGAGTATCAAAAGGAGCGGTTTTGTCATCAAGATTGACAATGTTTTCTGTGGACAGGTCTTATTGTTGGTGCGAGATACCGAAAACTATCTTTTAATAAAAAACTGAACACAGTTATTGCTTAGGTTTTGTGTAATTCCTTTTTGAAGCACCGCAGATAGAAAATATCGATAGATAAGCGGTAATGAGAAATATTCCAGCAACAACATTTCGAATAAGATATATACGAGCTCCATTTAAAGTAATTATGAATTCAGTCCTGACTGCAGCGTAATATTTTTATTTCTACAAGGTTTTCCTATTCAAAGAACTTACACGGAGTTAACAGAAAACTTTTAACCGAAACTGTTTTTATTAAAGGAGGTTTTAGTGTAAGCTGAGGAGTTGGAGACCACAAAAAATAAATTTGAATGAAGGAAATGAATTATTTTCAATAAATGTTGTAAACAGAAACAAGAAGAAGATAATAAAAAGGAAAAATATCACTATCACTATAATTGATTTTTTTTTTTTTTTTTTATAACTACTCCTACAATCTGAATTTTAGGCACATGTAACTTGATTAGTATACTATTAGTGTATTCTATTAAATTATACTACTTGTATAATTTGTAATATCCGAAACATGTTAAATTAAAACTTTAAATTTGTTTTTCTTTGTACCCTAGAAAAATTATGTGGAATTTACACTGACAGATTGTTTTTAACTCTGTTAACTTTATTACTTTGTTATGAAGAGTTAATAGTTGATAGTTATGTGAAGAATTTTCCACATGTTATAATTTTGATTTATACAAAAACCCACCTTTGATAACATATTACTTTGTTCACAATATTTCTCACCATATTCCATATTAAGGATTGGAGAAAGATTTGAACAGTAGTAGACATTCTGTTGTAGACTTTAGGAAGGGTTTTATTTAAAAAAAGGCAAAAACTATATTACCTAACAGAGACCAACTCCAGACTGAACTAGAGATGCGACATCGACATCGATTTTTTGAAGCCGGTGTTTTTTAACATCTTTGTTTTACTACCGATGTTATATTCATATATACATACCGCTCGAATTTTTCATTTTTTTCCTTGCAAAAGTAACTTAATAGCAACAGAAAATTTACTGTATAAACAGATTCCTTTCAACGATGTGGTGGGATAAGGAAGTACAACACACCTTCACGCTAACAACGGGATAAAGATAAAGGTTTGTTCCAACAACCACTTCTAATTATCCAGAACTCCACGGAGCATGTGCAGTATAGGTTTGGGAGGGAAAAACACTTACTACGCATGCTCCTGACAGTCATTAATGGTTTTTGGAACCAAGAATGCGATATCAACAACAAATATCGACGTTTTAAAATTTGAATGATCAATATTAAAATATCGTTGCTTACATAACTGCCAAAAATACATCGATAATTTTGAACATCCATTTCAATGATATAAGGTCTGTTCCAACAACGACTTCTGATTATCTAGTACTGCACGGAGCATGAGCAATATAGGGTTTGGGAGGGGAAAAAACACTTCCTACGCATGCTCCTGACAGTCAGTGGTTTTTAGAACCAAAAATGCGATATCAACAACAACAAATATCGACGTTTATTTACTGCGCATGCTCCGTGCAGTTCTGGATAATCAGAAGTCGTTGGAACAGACCTTATGTTACTGAAATGGATGTTCAAAAACATTGTTGTATTTTTGGCAACGTTATTTTAATATTGAACATTGATATTTTAAAACATCAATGTTTTTTGTCCTTGATGTCGCATTCTTAGTTCCAAAAATCACTTCTGACTGTCTGGAGCATGCGTAGTAAGTGTTCTTCCTTCCGAAACCCTATATTGTGTATGCTCCTTGCAGTTTTGGATAATCAGAAGTTGTTGGAACAGACCTTATGTTATTGAAACGGATGTTAAAAAAAATCGATGTATTTTTGGCGATGTTTTTTCAACATCGATGTTTTGTCGTCGATATCACATCCCTAGACTGAACCAAACAAAGGAAAGCATCCCCTCTATGACAGAGTAGCAGTGTCGCCATCTACAGTTTTATTAACAAATCAAATAATAGAAATTATTTTCTACACAACATTCTAGTATACAAGTAGGTTCTTACAAAGAAGGCAGATTTTCACTAATCTCTTGGAACCTAAAATATTTTTAATTAGCCTCAATTCAAAGTCTTGTACTTTTCACTTATAAAATGTCAAATGTATGCTGTACCACTGGATCTAATAATGCCCATCAACAAATCCATGACCCCAGCGGAAGAACTGAGGACTGTGGCATTGACCACTATAGCCGAGCGCAACCCTGAGCCAGAATGGATCCATATATACACCGACGGGTCAGCTACTGAGACAAATAAAAATTCGGATGTAGGTGTCTATAGTAGCCTGTTCCAACTGTCAGCACCTGCTGGAGCAAAGCTACTAATTTTGTTGGAGAGGTGCTGCTATACTTTGGCTTTAGAAAAACTTACTCATCCCAGCGAAAATAAGATAGTTCTGCTGTCAGATTCTAGGGCAGCACTGCTGGCAATAGCGTCTGGACATCCCTCGGCTAATGCTAGAATTCTCGCATGCCGGAAAACTATAGAAAGTAAAAGAGAAAGACTTAAAGTATTGGTAATGCAATGGATTCTAGCTCATTGCGGTATACAAGGGAATGAGGAGGCGGGTCGACTTGCATGGTTAGGGGCTAGCCAATAACAGCCGCTTCTTCCTATCATCATAGACATGGCAAAAGAAATGGCCCGAAGCACTATCACTGAAAGAGCAGAGGAAAGGAGTAGAGGAGAATTTGCCGGCAAAAACTGGGCGGCATTGCTAGACTCTAAGAGGTGCCCGCCATTGACTTTACCAAGAGCGGTGGCAATGGCATGCTTCAGTTTGGCTATTGGGCATGACTATTTGTGGTACCACCTGAAGAGAATAGGAGTGGCTGAGTCCTCAGACTGCGTCCTGTGTGGAGATGGTGAGATGACTGGCGATCATATATTTACATGTGCGGCAACGGTAGACTTAATTACAGACAGGAGTTACATGAACAAAGCTATAGTATACTGAGCTGTTCGAAACAAAATGGCCATGTAAAGAAACTGTTATTGTGTATTCATATCCTCAATTTTTTGTAATATATAATAATGAACCTCTTTTTAGTTTTGTTTTTTGACAGTTCATGATTGTAAAATAGATGCCCCACTTTCCACTGATAAATTAATCTTTTCTAAAATTTTGAATTTAATTTCTATTAATGTTTTATTTCTTGTAAAGTGACCAATATATATTTTTTTCATTATTGTTTATTTTTATACATCTTTTTTTCTTTTTTTTTTTTTTTTTTTATAAAGTGTTTTCCAGCCCAAGAGTTGCTGAAATCATCTCTGAAATCACTTTTTCAGAGTATTTACATAACTTTCAATTTTTTTTTATCATTCAATTAATACTCAAAAAAGTGTTAATGTGAATTTGTCATGTCAAAATTAGATCACTTTACTTCTATAGAAATTGAAAGGATTGAAACTTCTCATCATCTCTAAAATGATGACATTTCAATATATATTTTATTTATACTAAAAACCGGTGCTGCCCACAGATCTCAGAATGATAGACCTAGGCCTAAACATCGTAGGTATGGACGGCCCAAAAGAGGACATTTAAATTAGAAGAGGAATTTTGGAACATCTGGAGAATTATTACTTAAGGGAAAATTTAATAAGTCTTTCGGTTTGATTTCTGAAGATGTTAGATCTTGGATTACTCAAAAGATGAGACATCTGGATAAGATATCCCAATAGGGTTTGATTTGTTTCTATATTTTCTAAAGTTACTCCATTGATGCCATTATTTATTATTGGTAAAATAAATGAATTGATTACTTATTTAGGGTATATTTTTAATTTTTTTTTTCTTACTAGATAAACTCAACTATTCATAGGGCTTAAAATATTCTGTAAGTATAATGATTAAGAACCTATTGATCCATCTAAAAATCATTGACTCAAATCAATGATTTAAAATAAATAAATAAAAATAATTTAGATACGTTATTAATGATTTCTTCATTGATAACAATTACATAAAACATTTAGATGCTAGTTGGTCTCAAATCGTTTTTAAATTCAGTCTCTTCAATATAATCATCCATCAATTGTTCAGTGTGAACGGGAATTATTGTATAAGGATCCATTTTTCCATCAGTGATTGGAGAACGTTTAGCTACCTCTCTATTGTCAGACCTGTCTATCATAGATAATAATTCTTTTATTTCATGAAGAAGACTATAACAGCAATACCATGATTTTTCCATTTTTTCAATATACTCACCATACTGTTCACTCATTGTACAGCACTTCTCACTTTCTTTTTGAATACCAATATGTTTTAGATTATCTTCTTCTTTCTCAACAGTATCCTTACTTTTGTGATATTTGGGTGTTTTTGAATGTAAACATTTGCATGTAAAGCTTAAATATGAATCTGAAGACCTGCGTTCATAAGAAACAGTTGATAGTTCTTCATTTGGTCCTCTATACTTGTATCTAGTAGAGGAATAAGACTGGTTAACTGGTTTGGGCATTACAACATCACCTTTCATTTCTGCTGTTTCTTCATCAGAACTTGAACATTCATCATTTTCATTGGGTGTTATTGAATTTAATCTTTTATATCCGACTTCCCAACAATTACATTCACAGGAATTACTAATGCTTAGATTTTTAAAGTGAGAATTTGGTATACTTGAAGGATTGTAATCAGGTTTATTTGTATACTCCATCATTGCAGGGTATTTAGGTTTATTTGCATATTCCATCATTGCAGGGTGTCTAGGTTTATTTGTATACTCCATCATTGTAGGGTGTTTAGGGTAACATTTTAAAAGGTTAAGAGTATAAATATTACGACCATAACTCTCAGTTTTGTCATAAACACAAGGGCTACTGTCGTAATATGGCTCTCTTTTGGTACTGCAACAACCCATTTTCTTAGTTTGTGCAGAAATTTAGGCATATAAGTGTTAAGCCAACATTAGCTCACTGTTTTACACTCCTTAGAATAAATTAGTTGCCTTTGAATGGCCATATCATATGTAGTGATTTATCTTTAACTATCTCTTTTCTATTATTCCAATTGAGCTTGTCACATTTCATTTCTGTTATTGTTTATTGATTCTCCTAACAAAAATTAAAATATTGTTTTCATTTGTGTTTATTTTTTTTAACATGTTGATTTTGAATGCATCTCCACTTACTAATTTACATTGTTGGAGTGACTATTGACCAGTAAATAACATGTGAATAAAATATTTCTTATATATATCTAACATATGATTTTTATTATATACTTGAGGTGAAATATTCCTTTTTACTGTTTTTATGTTTAAACTTTTTTTAATAACTTAATTGCAAGCTAGGGAAGATAATAAGAAGTTCATTTTGTCACCATTGAATAGTGCTACATGAACAAGTATGAATAACAAAATCAATTTTAAAAAATTGTATTATGTTCATGATTTTGAACTTTAGAACTATTAGCTGGTAGTTATATTTACATCATCCCTGGAAGGATCAAGAATAACATTAAGTTAATTTGATTGTGCTGGGATAGCATGAAAAAAGTTTGGGAATCCTGATTACGCACATAGATCTGCCAAATACTAGAGCAATAAAACTATATTAAAATAATTTTAAAACTATCTAATTATAATAATATCAGCTGGATGAGTACAATATATGAAATAAAATTTATTATTTACTCATATTTTACAATTGCTACCACTTTTGTGGTATTTTCCATGCCCACTTTTGTTTGGGAAGTTACACTAAAAACTAACTTGCCCAACCTTCAGTTTACTTCCGAGTAGAGATGTTTAATTTTCTAGAAAAAAAAAATCTTCCTATTCACATTTCCATTGGATTTTTTTTGTTTACAATTGTGTAGCTTGCAATAAGTATAGATTTATTTTTCAGTTTTTTAAATATCCAGACTTAATCACCATTAAAAAATTATTAGTCTTATAACTGCCCCAATTATTAATTTCTTCTAATTTAAAACTGTTGAGGAAGTTTGGCAGCTTGACCACTGCTGATCAGAGAGACTTGGTTTAATTCCAACTGTTTACAGGATTTTTTCCAAAAAGATTAATTCTAAAATGGAGTTCACACACCCTTGTGGGATTACCTAAATAGCTGCTTTAATCAGTAATGAATGGTTCTGTCTATAATAACTAAATACAAGGTATGTTAATGGTTTAATATGTGTAGGTGTCCAACACATACAAATTTAAAAGAGCTAGCTAATGCATTCTGATTCAGAGTATTTGTTGTTTGTGTACAACTCTCAATTCATGGGTGGTAAACAACAGTGTATGAAAATTGTGTTGATAATTGATAATTTTTTTAAAGCATTTTGTTAATTAAAATGGCAAATATAAATTTAATAAGCCAATGGTATTTTGAATGATGATTGTTTATTCCATAAATTGAAGATCATTTGAGATATGCATGATTCATGCTCCATTATAGAAAATGAAATTACTAAAAAACAAAAAAAAAAACACTTTTTAAATATCAAATAAATGATATAAAACAACTTTTACAGTTATTCTTCTTCTTCCTTGTATCAAATCTAGCGTAGAGGAGCCTTGTTCCAATGCTGCCAAGCCTCATGGTCCTTCGAGAGTTGCTTCAGTTGTTGGAGTGTTTCCAAAGCCATTTGCAGTTCTTTGAATCAGTGTTATTACTTTACAGGGGATTGGCTCAGTAAAGTAGGTTCTATTACAACTGGAACCATTATATACCCCGTGGCTGTTCTTCCCAGGGGAGACCCTGGGGTGTTCACTGTTAATGTCCTTGTGTCAGGGTCAATGTAAAGTGTACTTGGAAAACTGGGGGAATGTTAATTCCAATTAGCTGTGCAGCATCAGCTAGCTCCTATGGTTAATCTCTCACAGTAGCTGAGTATTCCAAACCTCAGGCAATAACATCAGACAACATGTTTTCAATTATAATTACAAATTTACCAATATGAAGAAAAAATGACCGCACTCCTAACCAGTAATAATTACACACAATGAAGTAATTTCAGGCCTTCATTTAGGTTCAGATTGTGTGGACTTTTCAAGTCTTTTTTTATGATTCAATGGAAGGTGACTTGTAACAAAAAGTCCACATGATGTCTATCCTGCTAAAGGCCTGAAATTTGGCTGAAAAGTTAGCACAAATAAAATAAGTTTTACTTATATGTGTTTACCATTACTGACCGCATCCCGGACCATTTTTTACTCACATTTAATCTATGATCAACAATAAACAATTCATTTTGAAATTTAATTACTTATACAATAGTTATAAATTAAATATTCTGGATTATATTACAATTACATTAATAATTTTAGAATGAAGGTTGAGTTAGTCAAGGTTAAAATAAAAAAACTCAAAGAAGTAAAAAAGCAGCTCCGTAAAAGAAAGTGTTCTACAAAGAAGAATCTGAAGAATTTACTTCTTGGTAATGAAGAAACGAAGCCTGAAGATGATATATTCTACAAGTCAATCGATGCTATATTTCAAGTATATTTTATATATAATTTGTAATTCCAAGAACGTTTTTCTAAGTGTTCCTATAAAATAATTTGTTCTAGGACATTAGATTGGAAAATCCATAGATAATAAAGTAGCTTTCCAGAAGGTAATCTATCACTTACGATAATTATTCTTTTAGTAGCTCAATATCATTTGTGGAGTAGCCTTAGATGACTTATTTGGCATTATAGTACATTCATATTTCATTTATTGGTCTGTTTTGGAAGTTCAATTAAGCCTGTAGTAATTTCTATAACCAGTTCATGTTCAGTCTCAAAGCATCGTCTGTTGCAGCATGATGTTCTGGGCATGAAACTGGTCTTATAATTAACAACTATGAACAACCTTAAGATATTGGATTATTCAGTTAACTTTAAAGTTAAAGGTTTTCACCTTTATCTTTTGTATCAACATATATATAGGTCAATATAGTTAACAATAATGCTGTCAATGTTTTACTAATTAGTAAAATAGGAAAAATTGCAAACATCTTAGAGTTTTAGGATTCAATCTTGACATGTTGGTTACTGAAGAAAATTAAAACAAATTGTAAAATTGATTTATATCAACTAACAATCATCTATCTACGAAGTATTTATATGATTGTAAATATGAGAGTTTAAGATGATAAATTTTAATTTAAAATATTATTTATATTAACTAGTGTTATTCTATCTGTCCTTTGTTTTCTTATAGGATGACCAAAATAATAATAATGAAACTATACATCCCTTGAGAAATTCTGACAGTTTTCTACCAGATTACCATACTGATTTCGAGGATTTATTAGAATCATTGGGTGGTTGCCATGATGATCTTTCACAAGAGGGCCCTTCTGAAAATTTGTCAATAAAGCCACCAAATATTTATAACGAGGAGAGAAGAGAAGAAAGTATAAACTTGACAGATGAAAATCTTTGCATAGATAGTTTCAATTATTTCATAAATCAGGATGATAGTAATAACGAACATCAAAGTGATGAAATATATCCTTGGGATAATATTGAGACAGAATCAATTGCATTTGACAGTAGCAATAAAGAAGTGTTAGAGTCAACTATAAATATAAATAGTCCAAAATTTGAACCAGACATGGCAGAATTAGGAAACTATTACACTCCTGATACATTATTTGAAACAACATATGACCCAATGATAGAGCTCGATGATTTTTGTAATCAGATTGATTTTGCAATTAATGGAGACTCAAATAAAGAGAATATTGATGAGCAGGTAAGAAATCTAAAGAAACCTACAAATATCATTTTTTATGAGGCATCATTTTTCATTAATACAAATATAT
>NW_027111602.1:860308-866797 GCF_000696795.3 Halyomorpha halys
GAGAGAGAGAGAGGTGGATTTGATGTTTAACTTATTATAACATGAAACATTTTTAGTCCATTTCAAAACTTGTAATAAATAATTGAGAGTACTTAATCATATAACAGACAAGAAAATTTTATTCAAACTAAATTGTATAATTTGGCAAAATTGAGCCCATGACATTTCACAAGTTGTAGTGGTGCAGTTTTTTCTAATTTTATTTTTCTTAAAATTTCTAAATTCATCAAGAAAAATAACATTCCACCCTCTAATATTATACCTAATTATCAGAGGTTAACTTTCTTCATTTTCATTTCTTCCATTGTTAAAATTTGGCACCTTGACAATTAATAGAACCACTATAAAATAATTCATGTATTAAGATGGTCTTGCTATTGATTATTAGCAGAGAACGTGTTGTGGAATTTGGGGAGGGTTTTATAAACAAAGACAATGAGAGTGTGTTTTCACTAATGGATGCCAGGACTGATTGTTCTAGCCCCAAGGGACACGAAGCTATCCCATGCAAGAGCAGTGTCACCATCTACCGTTTTATTTTACAAGCCAAATAATAAAACTTATTTTCTATAACAGAATGGTCTGTATTCTATGCAAAATATATAACTGCTTCTTAATCTTTATCATTCTAAGATACATAATACAACATACAATTACCATTAATGTTTTGTTTCTAACAATATTTTCAATAATGTAAATTCATCTTATGGTAGGTTGAACACAGTGAAATAGGTGATCCAGTAATGCCTAATTTAAACAACTGTTATGTTGGAGGAGAGTCAAATCTTCATATAGATGAAGAACCCTCAAATGAAGTTAGAGGAGTAGCTATGATAAATCCACTGTTAGTTAGTATTCCAGCAGCTGATTTACAGGTTACAAGTCATTTCTCACTTCTGCTTTTAATAAATTAATCATTACCTATAATTTCACTATTCTTATGTTACAGACAATGGCATTATATCAACTTCAACAGAAAAGTGATTCACAGGAAATTAATGATTTAGGAGAAAGTGAAATATTGGTAAATCTACAAATGTAATTGAATTTTTAACTGCTATGATGTATGATTAATTGTGAACTACATGTTAATAGTATGTCTGGTAGGTTTTGTTGGTTTCAATAGCAAATCAGAAATGATCTTAATGACTAAGAAAACAGCGATTGGCAAGTAAACTAAGATTATTCTCTTCTCTGTTAAAGTGAGATGTAAAAATTCATTTTTTATTGTATAAATGTTTCTCTGTGGCAAACTATGTATATCAATTGTTGAGCTCAAGCCGTTTGCAACGGTTTTGTAACAGTCAGTCGGTAGTAGCCAAGCTTTTGTTTGTTCTCACTACAGTAAGAATGTTTTAGGGTATCTAACCATAACTAATAAAACAGTAAAAACATTTTATTTTTGTCCGCCCCCCTTTGTTCAACAGTTTATGGGCCCAGGCAGTTAGCAAAATTAAAATTTGCAGTGAGACAGTGAAAATAGTGTACTTACAAAATGATGCTAAAGCCAAAAAGTTAATAGTAACAACAGTGAATCAGAGAGCATTAACTCATATTTCGACTTGTACTACTGCAAGTCAAATGTATTCCAAAATATGTGGCATCTATGAGAGAGATGTTTCTCAGCAAAAGTTTGAACTTTTGCAAGACTTCTTTGATTTTAAACTTAAGACTGGGATGGACTTGACAAGCCACATAAGCTCAACTGAAAATTTGGCATTCAGATTAAATCATTAAGCAGTGATATACCAGATGATATGATCATTTCCAAAATAATGACAATACTCCCCAAAAAGTATAAATATTTTTATGTGCTTGGGAGAGCACAGGCTCTGACAGGAAAACACTTTCAAATTTAACAAGACTGATACCTGAGGAAAGATGCTCTATAAATGCTACTGAGGAAACAGACATTTCAGTAGCATTTAGAACATTTGTAAAAAAAAAAAAAAAAAAAAAATAGGAGAACTACTTCTGACAAGAGGAAATGTTTTTGATGATGTCTTTCATGAAAACAAAAGTTTCTTTCCTTGCTGAAAAATGTGGTAGACAATCAACTGAATGGGTCTTAGATTCAGGTTTCATGAGGCATATGATCTACAAAATAAGTTGTCGCTGACGCAACATATTGATGCTGAGGTAGATCTGGCTAAAAACTGTGCATCCATGACAGCCGAAATGGTTGGTAGTGTAAAAAGTGACAAGTGTCAACTGAAAGATGTGATGTAATCCCAGATCTCAGCAGAAATTTGTTGCCTGTGAATAAAATAACACAGAATGGTGGATTTGTGACTTTTGCTAAAAACAAAGTAAAAATTGTAAAGAATGATACCGTGATTGTTGGAAAAAGGGGAGGATTTTATGTAGTGAACTTGAAGGGTGATTTACATGCAAAAGCTTAAGCTACAAATGTACCTGAAACCAAAAAAGAAATGAAAGAAGAAAATTAAACATCTGCGTCTGAACCATTAGCTTATGTTGAAAAACATGAAGATACTAAAAGAACAGCTAAAAATGAGGTTAATTTTGATTCAGAATCTGAAGATGAAAATGGTTAAACATTGGTGGAAATAAAATTAAAAAATGAAAAGGCAGTAGAAGAGGATGATGAAAATTTAATAAAAGATGAAAGAGAACTGGAAGAACAAGCTGATGCAGGAGACCGACAGATAAAGAGGTATCCTAGCAAACTTGAAGGATCATTAAGATGCACAGATGATTCTAGAGAAAAAGGAAAAGACAGATATTGTGCAAGGAAAGGCTAAGAAACATGAAGAAGATTATGAAGAAGCAGAAAGAGAAACTTGGATAGATTGGAGAAAGGTTGCACAAATTAAAAGCTTTTAATGGTGACTAAAAAATTTGTGTCAAAGATGAAGAAATATTAGAAGAAAAAAGTAAGAAATATAATAGTATGTTTGGTAGGTTTTGTTGGTTTCAATAGCAAATAAGAAATGATCTTAATGACTAAGAAAACAGCGATTGGTAAGTGAACTAAAGCTCAGATTATTCTCCTCTCTGTTAAAGTGAGATGTGAAAATTCATTTTTTATTGTATACATGTTGCTCTGTGGCAAACTGTGAATATATCGATTGTTGAGCTGAAGCCGTTTGCAACGGTTTTGTGAGTCAGTCAGTAGTTGCCAAGCTTTTGTTGTGTTGTTTGTTCTCACTACAGTAAAAACGTTTTATCTTATCTAACCGTAACTAATAAAACAGTAAAAACATTTTATTTTTTCCACTACCCCGCGTTCAACATTTTCTAAATTGTTGCTGGAAAATAGTTAGATAATAAGTTCTTGATTACAATTAATTATGTATATAAAATAATTAATTTAATGTATTTTTACATTTTAAAAGAATTCTGTAAATTTAAAATAATATTTCTTAAATGAAGTGAGAGGAGTATGTTTTTACATGCTCAAAACTGTTTTTTGTAGTTTTTAAAATAATTTGTTGTCTGAAGCTATTAACATAAAACGTATGATTAAGGAATCTTATCTTTGAAAAACTATATGTTACATAATGGCACTTCTCACAAGAGGTTTTAGGTATCCTTGAATGTAATAATAATAAAAATTTCTTTTAAGCATTATTTAAATTAGTGAAGTTCTTTTTAAATAATTATATGTAATAAAATGGTTGGTTATGAATACATGCCAATATTGGCTGACAAAATTAAGAGACTTTACTGTGATTATGGGACAATCATAATAGTTTTAATATTTTAGAAGAACTATACATGGGAACAAAAGGCGAACGTCATTGCAGCAGCTAAAATTTTATACACTAAAAAAACCAGGACACTCTTGCATTGGTTGGATCCAAGCCTTTCTTTATCAAAACTGAGGGCTACTTTAGAACTATCTTGGCAAAATCTTCCACTATGGCAAAAGGAAGTTTACATAAGTCAAGTAAGAAAACCTAAATTTTAAAATTAAAGATAGTGTACAGATAAGAATCTGTATATCAAGAAAAGCTTATTTAATGGTCCAATATTTTATTTTTATATTTATATAAAACTAACAATACATAACAAGAGATAATACATATCATTAACTTAAATATAAGTTTAAAAAATGCACTTTATTATAAAATTATTAAAGTATACTGCATTCTTAATAATTATAAACTACATTCTCTACCTATCATAATATTTTAAATAAAAATTAATGTATTAATATCATGAAAATATTTTTGAAGGATACTTTTTGGATTATTAATTAATTTTCACTAAACACTGTAATTTATTTTAAATGAATCAATTTTTTAAATTATTAACTCAAACCAAATGGTTTCACCTCATAAATATAAATATATTTTCATTTTCTTCATCATGAAAACATCAATAGAAATTGAATTTATACTTCTAAGAAACCTTTTTTTAGGCTGATTACATTTTATGATTATTTCAACCCTCTACTAGATGCAACTGGAGAGTTTAGACTTCATCATGTTAATTTTGTCAAGTAGTTTTTAGACAAGTTGACCATTTTTTTAAAGTTGACAAATATTTGACCATCTCAATGAAGTTAAGATCATTTTTAATGTGTAGGTGATGGGCCCACTAGTAGTTGAGACAGTCTACCCTATGCTGAACCCACATTTGAAATCTGATGACTTTAAAATTTCTGCACCAACATCTCCCAAGAAGTCTCAGCATGTAAGAAAAAAATTTTCGGATTTCATAAAACATTCCTAAACCAAAAGAAATCACCTTCTGTTTTGGAAAAGGAATTTAGGGCAAGTAAAGAAATACTTTTGTTTTTCAATGTAAAGTATTATAAAAAATACAAAGATATCTTCTTAGGAATGTTATTTTCAACATATCAATATCAAGAAATGGCTTAGCATTACTAAACACTTCAGGGTCAATAGGGACAAATTATAATGATTCCCAATAATAAATCTATTACTTTTTAAAATAGTCTATCCCTATACCCCCTATATAGTTGTTAGAGATTACATTTCTATTTTTTTTTTTTTTCGCACTTGGTGAATAGTCCCTTATCTTTCAAACCTGGTGAGAATTTAACTTGAGTAACTAAGACACAATTGGCTGTATGAGAATAAAAATAATTTAAGTTCAAAAGACTCCAATGGCTTCTTGAATTTGGATGTTGGCTTTCTTGCAATAGTCCAATAGTACTTTTCAAACCGTTTCTGTTGTTAATCTAGGTAAAAAAAAATTATTTTTTAACTGAAAATGCGTTTTGGATGTTCAAAAAAATTCAGTATTCTCCAAAAATATTTTATTGGGATTATACAGTAACAAATAACTAAAGCAAAAAAATTTTAAAGGATACAATTTTTACTGATAGATATAAGAAAATAAAATGAAAAATTGGAAATTCCTACTTTGGGAGGAATGGCTTTATAGATTTAAATCTAAAGTTACTGAACTTCACTCTATAGTCGGGTAAATATAGGTTTCCTTTTAAAAACTAAGATAAACATACCTCCTTCCTTACACATACCTGTTATTTACCAAAATTTGCTCATATTAATCCTTATACTATTAATTTACTAACGTACACAGGTAAGTTGCCAGTAATACTTTAGTAGTTATTGACTATAAACCTAAAAATATATGCTGGCCATTTTCAAAAAAACATATCAGGCCTAAAACTTCAGGGATTAGTAAACTTTTTATCATTACCTTTTTCAGAAAGTTTTAAATCACAATCCATTGAAAGGAGCTAATTATTATAATTACTTCTGTGTTAACTTACAATTTTAAGTTCATCACTTAAAATGCCTTTAAACAGAATGCAAAAGTCTATTATTTGCATGGAGAATACTATTAATTTTTATAAAATTATTTTTTTAAATAATGTATTACTAAGATATATTTCTTCTTATATTATATATATAATTATAAAGGTATATTCATTTTTTTACTTATTTTTCAGGGCATCTAATCGGTTCCATAAAGAAGCAGTAAATGAATTGAATAAACATTTTATAATAATATATTTTATTATTTAGCATACTAATTTTATTATTTAACATACATATCAACCAGACAAGTCATTTTGTACCAATTCAAAATAAATAAAAGAACACTACATGGAGCACAGTGGGGAAAATCACTAATTTAGTTGGATTCAACTCATGACCCCTCAAGAATTTTCTGTATCATACTGAAATCTGAATACCTAGATTATTTTGAGTATTGATTATGAATTAGGTGTAAAAAAATTGAGTGGTGTTTCTGCACCCATATTGGATGAATGTAATGTCTGTAAGAAATAACTTATATAATTGGTTTATGACATACTCTTATTTTTGAGTAAGCTGTTATTATTATTGAGATTAGAAAAATATGTTGTTTTTTTAAAAATCTTATAGCTCATACAAGAGGTTGGAAACTTTTTTACTATTGGTGGGACAATTTAAAGTAGGCAGTAGTAAACCAGGCCACGTTTATCTTTTAAATATAAATTTTGGTATTTTTATATTATCTTGTATTTTTTTTTCCCAATTCATT
>NW_027111602.1:871546-880745 GCF_000696795.3 Halyomorpha halys
GGTTTAAATGCTTTGAAGATCCTCTTCAAATAAATAAATAACCAAACAGTTATTTATTTATTTTAGTAATTTATTTATTGTTATTTACTGTATAAAATTATATAATACAAGTCAATTTGCTACTAGATATAAAATAACATGTGGAGAATCTACCCATTGATAGGACTGCAATTACTAGAGAAGAAGATCTCGGGACAATCTTCTTTTCAGACGCCGATTATCAGATATTGAAGCCAGGTAAGAAAAAAGTAGGTTTGGATGGTTGGGAAGTTTGTCGTGAAAGGATTGGTATCTGGTTCTGGCCAAATCGGCAACATATAGAACATTAAGGTCCTGATGGATGACTTGATTTGTGATAAAGTAGGGAGCATTAAGGATTTTGGACTGTAAGGATTGGATTCGGGAGGAATTTGATAGTTTAGTATAGTCTCAAAGCTCAACTATGTCCAAATATGGTTTATAATAGCCATGTAGATCAGTCTTTTGTAATGGATTGGAAGTATAGACCGTTTATCTAGTAAATTTTGAAATAGTCGGAATCGACGAGTAGTTTAAACAGTTACTTAAGGAAAAAAAAATGTTTTGTCGTAACGCTTTCATCAGGTTTAGACATCACTTACGATACACACCGCTTATTACATATATTTTCAATAATATCATACGTGGTCCATAAAGCTGTAACTACATTTTAGGAGAATATGTTAGGACATTTAGAAGGAGATGGTTCGGATTGCGATAAAGAAAATCAATTATTTCAACTATTTATTAAAGGTATCATTTCGACCCACTCATTAATTCTTCTTTAGGGTTAAATTAAAAAGATGAAGAATAGGTAAAGCTAATGTTGAAGCACAAAAGTGACATGTTAATAAAACAGAAGTTGGAGTTATAAAAAACATCCATGTAATCAAACTAACATAAAACATAAATAAAAAATAGTAAGAAAGTTTAAGATGAATACAGAAAGGATAAATTAGCTAATAATGAGTAATTAACTGGAAAAAAATATTACCCAACAGTACTATTAATTAACCAAGAAGATGAATTAAATTCTAGGTTAGTAGAACTACTAACTATTGAATATAATTTTATAAATGATTAATATATTCTGATTTGTGCCAATATGTAAGTTTTCTGTTCTTGGTTAATCTATAAATATGTTTGATAATATATAAATATATACATATTTTTTAAGTTAGCTAATTGTGGGCTGTCGTGTAAGTTTCTGAAATCTTTAAAATGCTTATTCGGAGACTGTATTCTATAAGGAGGGACGTACTGGATTTTTCGAAACTTCAGCGGAGACAGGCTTGTCTGCTTATCCCTTTACTATCTGCATTATTCCTTTACGACTTACATGAAAATCTGCCGTGGGCGAACGGCTTGGAGTAGGAGGAATAAACATCAGATCACTGTATGCGGACAACATTGTAGTGCTGGAACCCTCACCTATAAATTTACAGAGAATGGTAAGCCTCCTGGAGAATTTCTGTCAGTTGTGAAATCTGCATATAGACATGGCTTAATAAAAAAATTATAGTTTTCCGCAACGGAGGCCGACCATCCATGTTTGAGAGGTGAAGTTTAGGAGGAAACCCAGTTGAGGTAGCAAATGAATATTAATATCTGAGAGTAATAATTACTCCAAAGTTGATGTTGGGGCGCCACCTTTCAAAAAGGGTCAGTCAGGCTAAACTGGTTTGAACTTAAACTGGCGTAATTTGATGGCTTGCAATAACGTCCCCGCAAATTAGAAGTTTGCAAATCAACCTCTCGGGCAGTGTTATGCAGTGCAGGCGCTGGGTTTCGAGTGCTATGGCCTTCTAGACAAATTTAAAAGTTTTTTTTTTATATACTGCTACTTCCCAGAGATACGCCTTGTTATATTCTATTTTTTTAATCAAATACGATATATAATATTACATATCAGACAACTATAATTTTTGGATATGACTGTTTGAAAGTCACAAAGTCAAATTATAATTTAATATTTTTTTACAGTAATAACTTAATTTTTATTTATAATTAATTTTTTGTTCTTATATTCTTCATTTAAATTTTGCCAATGACAATATAATTAACAAAAAGTAAAAAGTAACAAAAAGTATTGATAATAATAATAATAATTATCAATAATTATTATTCTATAGGTATACAACCTAGGTATTGGTGAGCAGACTATTCTAACCTGGTAAGGTCGAGTTATCATAGTCTGTGAGACTACTACTAAATAAGTCTATCGGACAAGTCAGTTATCGAACCGGTGCCGCTGCAGACATGAGGCTGCTAAGATTATGCTTCCGCTCACTCATCATCAACGATCTCACACTATATTAGTACTTAGAACAGATTAGTTATTTCTTAACATTTGAATCTCTACTCCTTCCTGAAAACCAGCTTGCGTAACAGAGTTCGAATTCCCTCCAACTGCATCTCTCCATCCTGTAAGGATCTAAGGCGATTATTCTTAAGACTTTTTTTAATCATGTAAGGATCTAAAACGAATACACTTTGGGCTTACTAACTGTAGGCGAACACTCTACCGTTTACCGACCTAGCAGGATTCAAGGCGAATACCCTTGAACTAGTCGTTTATAGTTGGCAATACAACTCTCCACCACATCCAATCCTCCTTTTGATTCACCTCCTGTCCAGCCACCTAACCTTACAGAATACGCATTGTCCGAAGCATTCTGATGCTCGTCCACCTTACCTCTTACATTAGTGTATAGTCTGAACACATATCTCAACCAGACTTTTAATTCTCTATTTCTTCATACTCCCCAAAGTTCTGTTCTAACATTAGTTAACTGCCAGTTCAATATCAATAAATTCTTTTATTTATAATTGATGTATTTATTTTTAAATATATATGTAAAAATTGGACCCAATCTTCCTCAGTAGTCGAGTTTTAGGCATTTATAGTTAATCAAACTATTAGATATTTGTAGTGACCACGTTATTTGTAGCACAAATGGAAAGTTCAAGATCGTTTTTTACGGTCAATACAGTACCTAGGTCTGAGCAAGTACTGTTTTGACTATTCTTAACTAGGTATCGTTCAAGTAGGGTCAGTACATTAATCCTGAAATAGGTGATACCATATAAATAATTCTTCGGTGGAATAATCCGATCGAAATGGGCCATTTATTGTTTGTTACTCAAATGAACCTCTTTGGAATGACTTCGTTTTATTTTATACTATTACCTTTTCAAACTGTTTCTCAACAGTCTTTACATAGTAATATTTTGATAACAATAAAGACTTATAAATGATACATGTCACTTAGGTTTGTTCTAAATATTTAAAAATGTTTGAAATCATTCTAAGGAGGCTACCTTCTACCCTGAGAGTGCTTGGTAATATTCCTTTTTAAAAACTTCCAATTTCGTTTTCATAACAAGTCTATTTCCTATAATACTTCTACTTTTATTTATAATGTTTGTTAGTCATAAAAAATTAAAGGATTTAGATTTAAGTATTTATTCATTATTTTCTATTTCATTATAAAATAGAAGTTCTACTTATATGTGTAATGCTAATTATTGTATTTATTTTATTTTAAGGTGGATCAGTTAGATGTTTGTCACAGAGGCCTACACAAACTACACCTTATTTTACACCTACAGTAGTCAGCCCTCGTTTCACTCCTATATTTACTGATCCAACTCTAGTTACTAATAACAAGAGCATTCTTGATATTCCTTTCATCAGTAAAAACATGATAGATTTCCCAATTAAAATAATTCCTCTTGAAGATAAAGCTCCTTTAACAGTAGTAGAAGAACCAGACAAGATCATTAAAAAAGAAGCTGCTCGCTTGATTGTTATAAGACGTAGTAAAATGAAAAGGCACAAACTCAAAAAACTTAGAATTAAAATGAAATTTATTTGGGCTAAAGTTCGTCAGAGAAGAGAAATGAAAAAGGAAAAAGCTTTTCAGGCGGAACTGATGTGTAAGATTAAAGAGGCAGAAAATTTTGATGCTAGGCAATATGTCCGAGAAAAGTTGGACAAAACCAATGCTGTGCTTTTGCCTAAACTATGGAGAGGGAAGCGTCTCCCTGAGTTTGTCATAAAAGATTTACTTCTTAAAAAACAAAGAAAGGAAGCTCAAAGACTTCAAGATCTAGAGAGAAGAAAAAAAATGAACCTGGATCCATCAGCTTACAAGTTTTGAAGTTCTAATAATAATTTATCAACAAGTCACTTTGTTGGAAGATTTTAGTTCAATTTATACATTTCATGTACCTAATTTATAAACAAATTACTTTTTATTTCCTTTTACTTATTTATTCTGATGCTCTACCTATTATTTTGTTTTCTTACTGTAAATGTTCTTTAAACCTTATGTTCAGTATAAATTACAATTTTTACTACCTTGAGCTACTTTAAAGTTTCCTTTGTTCTTCTTATTCTAAATGAATCGATTGGTTAGAATAGGGAAGTGGTTAATTAAGCAGGAAAAAGTATATTAGCAGTTAACCAACTAAAAACATTTTTGAGTATAAAGCCTTCATAATACCAGTATTAAAAATGATAAAAATCAAAAAGCTGCTATAAAAGTATTAGTAAAATTCTGTTCAAAATTATTTGAAATACTTCACTAATTTTAGTATGTTGTCCTGTAGTTGTACTCTTTGTGTTGCTCTTCCCATAAACATCGCCCAAATTTATGCCTAAATTATTTATAAATTTAGGAATAATATCGTCACTTAAATTGTGATTATATTATGTGGCTTTATTCTAAAGACATCTCAAAAGAAACCTTAAGTCAAAAAAAATTATTTAGGTATCCTATATAACGGTTGAAATGAGTTATCACTAGAACTATGCATTGATTTTTTATTATTTATTTAAAGTAATGAAATTTTTGAAGTTTTAGGAACTGGCAAGATTTCAGTGATAGTATATGAAGTTATGATATATACCATTAAATTAATTTTATTATAAATATTTTTCTGATCACAATTACAGAAGGTTAAACAGGAGAATTCACTGGGTGTTAAATTGGTATGATATTGCATGCCTGAATTATTACAGAAAAACTTCCATTCTAATGCTAAAACAATTGAAAATAACTTCATATTTTCTAAGTGAAAACGAAAGCTGTTTTTTCGATAAAGTTTTGCATTCTTCTGAAGAATGCTAGAATTGAATATAAGCCGGCTATTGGTCAGAACAGGATAAAATTATTAATGTTGAGGTGATAGGGAGGCTCAACTAATTACCAAAACAATTGTTGGGTATAAAATAATTGACCATTTGATGTCAAGGAGTCAGACATTTATATATTTATGAGAAAGGTATGGTAAAGAAAATCCCTATCTTAATTCCCAATACTCTAAACTACATTGTTAACTGGATTAAATTCTTCAAAGTTGCATGATGAATAAAATCAAGACTCATAAGATTAACTTAAAATGACTTACACATACCCTGACCTTCATAACCAGTAAAGTCCTGAACGAATCTTGATATTTGTTGCATTTATTCTCTATTCATGTTTTCAAGAATCTTACCTTTGAAAACTCAATAATGAAATCACTGTTTTGTTCTTAAAACTATTAAGAGATAATAAATGAAACGAACTTCTACCAGAACTTTACTTTTAATAAAAAAAAGGTGCCGAGAAGTTTTTAATTTATGGTCACGAAATATTTCTTTAGTTAGCTATGAATTATCTTTCAATACTCAGTTGTTAGTAATTTCCATCATACTTTTAATTATTTCTAAAAATTGCGATAAAATTATTTTGTATAACATACTACTTTGCTTGCCAAATTTAAAAACCAACATATTCTTACTTAATTCATTAATACCATTTTATTTATTTATTTTTAAATGCTAAAACATTAAGATGTGTTATAATCCTAGATTTTGATTGATGATTAATAATTAAATTTACAGTTACAATTTAGTGATTATAATATGATTTATGATTAATTTATTATATTACGATTAATTTTAAAACACTTTGCCCCTGAGAAAATTATAATTATGGAGAACAATGGCAAGTTACAGTAACTTTATCAGTAATTAATTCAATAGCCTCTAAATGGCACAAATACTAAATCATGCTAGTATAAGTTTCATAAGCAAGGAATTTCATAGTCAATAATGCAATAATTTAAAGGATATACATTTAATTTTTGAGACAGATGGTCACCTATTAGCCATGGAAATAACATCAATACAATAAATAACTTATATAAAAACAGATAAATCTAATCATACAAAAGGAAGAAACTTTGACAACAGTGAAATCATATATAAGTATATCTTTAAAATAAAATTTCCAATAAAGTAAAAAAAAAAAAGTAACAAAAATTACAAGTATAGTTCCAGAAAGAAATCATGACACAATTATCTAACAAGAACTTAGATTGATATAAATAATAACAGATATTACAGTATCAACATAGCCCTCAGTTCTTAAGCTTATCTTCATTTTGAATAGCTAAAAGATCACTATCAGCATCTGCCAACAGCCAATGGTGTTCATTGATCTCAAGAGCTTCCCACTCTGACTTAAATGCAGCTTTAGGATCTGTAGGCATGGCCATCGCAGCACCGGACATCTGATCCTGAAACTGTCTTGATTGATCAGCAGCATTATTCTCACCTAGAACAAGAGCATATATGCTGCGCAATCCAAATACGTTGAGGAAGTACCAGGATGCAGAAGATACCCAAGAAGCATCCAGTGAAGCAAGTTCTATACCTCTCTGCAGCATAGGTTTGAACCTTAATGTGAGAGGAAATGGGACTTTGGTTGAAACAAATCCAGAAAACATCCAGTTGATCCACCCACCAATAATTATCATAGGGAGCACTGTAGTGATATTACCTTTAAGCATGTCAGTCATCATGTTTGGGTCAGTGATTGGATTTTGACTTGTAGCTTGTCGTTTCTGGGTTTTGAAGTATCCTGTATCTTCATTATTAAAAAAATTTCTTCGAGTATGGTAAGATGAGCTGACTAGGTATCCACCATTTTCACGTAGAATCCTGGATCTTATTAATACCTGACTGTCCTGAACTTGTAAGATGTCAGCCTCTTTGGGTGTAGTAGTCAAAACTGCAATGTAATGTCTCACAATACCCACCAAAAAGGTAATCAAGACAATAGGAAGAAAGACATACCCTCTGATATTGGCATCTAAAAGTAGTTCTGCCATTTAGAACTATTTTCGGTATATGATATATTACAATATACAACAAAAAAAAATGGTCAAAAGTTAAACTTGATCCAGATAATGTTACACACACATAGCAATGTGACAAAAAGTGTACCAAGAAAACTAAAATGTCGTTTAAAATTCAATTGAGTACTTAACGTCTAAATAAATATTTTACAAAGGAAAACTATAACAGTGTGAAGTTGAAACCTACTCAACCTAAAATCGATTTAAAAGCATTAAGCCTTCAATCGAGATGAACAGATAAGAAGCCAATTGGTACAAGTGACAATTTTTGATTGTTTTTTCAACCTGTACCACTACCTAATTTACACTTTTTCAGTATTGACAAAATTGTGAAGTTTCAATAATAATTGATAATTTCACAATTTTATCAATAATGAATAAACTAATTTGGTACAGGCGCAAGTAAATAAAAAAAATATATATATATATATATAGCAAGTATATGTCAGTATAGCTTCCTCACTATTTCTAAAATGTTTTTTCTTATTTTATTTTCATCATTGAAAGTTTCTTTTTCTGTAAATTATCATTTTTCTATATATACATCTCAATTGCATTGGTAATTGCCCATATATCAAGGTTAATAATTTGCCTTTTTGAGAATAAAATCAACCGGAAGAACCGTTGTTAAAACATGTCACTGTTTTGTTTGAATTGTGGCGTAACTTAAAAAAAAAAATTGTTGCGAATATGGTTAATTTTCTATAATTTTCATTAGAGAACAGATGAGCCGGTATTAAACTGTACACAATATTTCTTGAACAACGGTAAACGTTTAGTTGTTTCATTATGTTCTTGAGGGTTTTTTTTATTCGTTTTCTTTAATAGCAACAAATCTTGCTTTTCAACAAGTTGGCAGTTTTCTCGTTAACAGTAACATATTTGAACGACAATTTTAGCGTTGCAATAAAGGATTTTTAAGTAGATGCTAACAGACGTAACTTGTTATACATTTCAGGATGCCGAAGTGTATCGTAGAGTAAATGAGATTGGCATAGAGCTAACGGTCCCATTTACTCCACACTCATACATAATATGTGGTTGTAGCTATATGAGATACAGTTGTGATCAATATTTGATGGTTAATAGGAAGGGGTTGTAAGTTTATGTAGATTCTGAGATGAGCCTCTTTTGGTGGGTAGGAACCGTGGTTAAAATAGAGGTATGGTCAAAATAAAAGCAGTGAAAAAACGTCAGTACGTGTTCTGAGAGTTTTGAGGCAGCTGGATCGTGGGAAGTTATGAACAATTTGTGTTGAAAAAATACTGGATCGGAGGTGTTTCTTGGTTTCCCATAAGTATGAAGCATTACAGTTTGGGGAGGAGCAAGGGTTAGGGTCGAAAACGTTACAATTACGTAGACAAATAGTTGCTGACTATTGTTTGTTCCTTTTGATCGCACTCTCGCCCATCTCCTTCATAAACTAATTTTTAATTAATCCAGGAAAACGAAATTTTTAAACTTTTTAAAAATCGGAAGTGAAAGTTTACAAAATAAAATAAAAATATATACAAAAGTACAAGGTGAGATGTAGAAAGAAGTACATAAAAAGATTACAAATAAGTAATAAAAGTATAGAAATAAGTGAAAAAATGTGATGGAATGTTAATCATATAGGTGATGATAATGATAAGTTAAATAAGTTAATAGAAACATGTGAAATAAAAGTTTACCAAAAACAAGACAAAGTAAATGTGAAAGTTAATAAAAGAGATGAATAAATATAAGTAAATGCAGCGATAGATAATATAAGTGATAAAGAGATAACAAACAGGTGAAAAAAAACAAAAACAAAAGTATAATAGAAAAACGTTTGGTGATGATAATAAAATGAGCGTAAAATTATTTAGTCTTAATTAAGTTTAATATATGGCTGTATATATGCGAGATACAGTTTTTATCGATTTTACTGGAAGGGTTTATTCTGAGATGAGTCTCTTTTGGTAATTTGGAACAGTGGCTAAAATAGTGGTATGGTCAAAATCAAAAG
>NW_027111602.1:885175-906792 GCF_000696795.3 Halyomorpha halys
GGAGAGCGAATTTGTTGATCGGGTGAATTAAAGGATTGTGAAATGGTGAAATTGGAGGAGCAGAATTGAGAAGGAAAAATAGGAATGAATTGAAACATTTGTGTTTGTTGTACAGACCGAAATTGATTGTAAAAGGAAACTACAGGGAAAAAAAAAATATTTATTATATCTTATTATTATATCTCTTTATATCTGATTATACCATGTATGTGTAATTTATACATGTCCGATTACGGATTGATAAGTATGATGTGTGAGATAACAACCTGATGTATTTAGGCAGCATAGATAAATAAAGTATTTCTCTCTCTCCTTATGTTTCTTAGTCAATATGAACATAATTTTTATTTAAATTTTAATAGATTTTATCTTTTAATATATCATTAATGGTGAGTCCTTCTGAGGACCTCTATTCACCTTATCTCTCGTTCCTCCCCTCATTCCCATCATAAAATTTATCATAAGATTTATCAATTGAAAATTTATTATTATAGCTTTAATAATTTAAATAATGACTTAAAAATTGGGAATATAATTAATTAAATTACAAACTACCAGATGTACAAATATCTATGTATGTATGCAATTACTTATTTCGTCAGGGGGGTACGAAGAAAAAAAGAAGTTCTATTGATAAAGCTTAGAAATGTACATGGGGTAGACGTATTGTGCCCGTGATTTTTAATCATAAATTGTCTATTGATATAACTTAGGAATGGAAACGGGCCAGAGGCTGTATATTGCTAGCAATACTTAATGATAAGGGTTCTATTAATATAACTCAAATGGTCTGCTGTTTACCTAAATTAATTTACTGCAATGGGATCAATCAATGTATTTTTTACAATAAACTCACTTATATTTCCTCTTACATCTCATTTGTCTTTATATTTTAGATATACTTATACTATTAAATCATTAGTTAGTATACTTGAATATGTATTGTATAAGAAATGGAGTCATGATGATGATGATGATGATTTTTTTAATATATATGACTGATACAATTATTGTAGAGCTCTGTAAGCCTTCCTTAACTAGTTGTTTTTTATTTTATTACTTTATCTTTATTTACGCTCATCTTAAATTAATGAATTCAGTTGGAAAAGTTCTAAATTGAATATAATAAATTGTATATATAGTTAAGTCATACTCATAAGTTATAAGTATAACTTATTTAGTTGTTAGTTGTTTTATATATAGTTGAACTTGTATTAATGATCTTGTCTTATTGTTATATCAATTAAAATTCCCAATTCCATATAATATATAATTAATTTTTTCTTAAGTAATTTTAGTATACTTCTTTGGTTGTAAATTATCTTACAAAAATAATCTTGATGATTAGCGCACCATTTCATTATTCCACCACAAATTCCTTTTTATTAGAGCTGGGACTATTTTCTTTCTAAGTATAGTTTCTAATTAAAATGAAATATTACTTTATTTAAAAAGAAAAAATCCTGAAAAGGAAGAAAATTAAGTATCACATTTATGCTTTAAGTAGTATTTAATATAATCTTCCCTGGCCTTGAAACTAGATAAGAGCAGGGATTTCTTCATATGGAGACTAGGAGATGATAACCCTTAATCTGTACCCAATAATTTTAAAACTCAAAGAGTTAAAAATTTAAAATTTAGAAAACCAATTCAAACCACCAAAATCGTCATGAATGTTTTCACTTCAAGAGTTACAAAAATTTAAAACCAATAGTTTGAAATTATGAAACAGGAATTTTATCTATCCAAAGTTTTGTAAGGATAGAAAAAAGAAAATTAAGAACTGCCAAGAGTAAGTAACCACAAAAGTTATCTTATCTAAAAAAAAGTATTGAGGATTAAAATATTTCATAATACAGGTAGTTGGGAAATTTTAAATGTTTTAATTTAGTTGAGAAATCCGGTGAAAACTATCGGAAAACTTTAGATTTAAAAAAAAACTTTCATTTATTTATCTACTTAGTTGAAAATCATGGGAAGACTGTTTTATGTATGAGGACAATAATAAAAGATGCCTCAACAATTTTTAGAAACCAGTGGATTTTCGAGAGTCGACCTCTAAAAAAAAAAAACTATTACTTATTACCGGTTCCGTATTGTTGTTTACTGATGCTTTTACTTATACATGTATAAAGTTATATAATATCAGCAATATGCCATCGAATCAAGGATTCCATTTGGTTATTATAAATATAATATAATATCTTTGTTCTGGGAAACAAAGAGCTGCAAAAAATAATTAAGAGACAACATAGTTCTTTATTAAATGACTATTTGTCTGGAGTTTTTCAGTATATTTCTCCATTGTTAAGGAAATAGGAAAAGTAACAGCTCCTTTTACCCGGAAAAAGAGAGTGAATTTCACCAACTACAGGGAAAATTCGTGGGAACGAGAAAAAGTATGGTTACAATGGTATTTGTAATAATCAGCTCCCCTTGATTTGATTTGATTCAGTCTTTTCAGTAAATTTAATATAGATCATTATTTACTTTCACTTACCTTTATATAGAATATATAGTAAGGGTAATGATTACGGTCGTACAAAAATTTAAGTTTTAACGGAAATAATGTGTTGATTGGTCAAATCAATATTATTGCTCCATCCCGTCTGTAAAGAATTGTTAAGTGGTTAGGAAAGAGGCTGCTTCATCCTCCGGAACCTGTATCAAATCTGGTGATCATTGTAGCTAAATCAAAGTATACAAGTAAAAATAAATAATTTGGATATAGTCACTAGAACCTTACTTAATGAATTTTCGAAGTACGGTCTTAGTATTTCCATAAATGTTTCTTAAATTCATTAACATTCCACACAGTATACCAAACTTGGTGACAATTTTGTAAGATATAGTGATGTTGGGAGGTTAAAGAACAGTGGATACCTACTGTTTCGAGTTTCTGGAGTTATTTTTTGTTCTAATTTTCTTATCTCTCACCTAATTTTTTTTTGTTTCCACAAAATGCCTCTAAAGTAGTTTAGTACTGTAAACACAGTGATATTGGTTGGTATATGTAGTTTTATATTTATGCTGCTATGATTTAATAGTGGCAAAGATAAGAAAAAAGAAAAAAAAAAAAGGATTTTTTGCTAATTATGTTCCAAACAAAGTGTACATTTACTACAGAGAGCTACACATCTTCATTTCCTCTATTTTTCTACTGGAGAACAGATGTACCGGTGTTAAACTGTACTCAATCTTTCTCGAATAATGAAACAATGTTAATTCTTGCATTATTTTTAAGAGGTTAGTAAAATCGTTTTTTTAATAGTGACATATTTTGCTTTGCAACAGGTTGGAAGCAGCCATGGAAATTTAGACCTGAACTTTACGATGTTTCAATTTAAATCAACAGATGTATCTAATACGCACGGCAAAAAGGCAAAACGCAGCGTGGACTAAATGAGATTAGTAGTTATTGCTAAGATCCATAAAAAACTAACTGATAGCAACAAATAACGGAATTAATTAATAGCGAAATAATAAATTCACTCTTTGATAAAATTAGAGGTGAAACTTAACCCAATTTATGCTCCTGAAAACTTTGTTTCCATAATTCGTGTACCAAAAAAAAAAAACCGACACCCTTGTATGGTATTTGAAATGCATAAAGATTTCTTTGACATATAAAACCTTCCAGCAGCCAAAGGTAGTGCACCTTTCAGAAATATGAAAAATGAAGTAGTCAAAATAAGCGGATCAAAGTTACTGAAGTTTCAATTTCATTATTTGAAGTGTTTTATTAAACTGTTGGTGCATTAGGACCGGAGAAATCAATATAAGTTGAAAAAAAAATACTTGACAGTACCGTCAACAATTTCCGGTTCGTGTATTCCGAAAAGATAGCTGGGAGTTCATTTCATGGAACTTTTTTGGCGTGAAAAAAAACAAAAACAGATTAATGAAGCTCTTTCAGGGTCATTATCAAATTTCGTCAATGTATTAATAGTCTGAGAGATATATTGTTTCAATGATATTGGTAATGAAAGGTTGCCTCTACCTTTGACCAAATCAACATATTTTAATTTTGGGACTAATATTATTCTTTAAGGATTAAGGACTAATTCATTGCTAGCATCTGCCAGATTAGACCAGAAAGAAGGTTTTTAGGCTGAAAAATTGTTTCGTTAGATTGAGATTGTAAATTTTTGGGAGGAAAGCTTTCCAATATTTTGAAGTACGTTTCATATGAAACGATCATAAAGGTAAATTGTTTTTGTAATGTTGGTATTGCTAGACAGCTTAGCCGTCAATGTGGAAGGTTTCGCTTAGGTTTCCGAGACACTTCTCCACCTGTGATTAGTTGTGTGTGGCTAGTTCCCGTGTTGTTAACGGTGTATACTTCATAATTAGTTAGTTTTATGTCAGATTATCGCCTAAAGCACATGACTTCGTTTATTAGGTTAAAAAAATTAACATGACATTCATTGGAATTGGAAAGAGAAGATTTTTATTTAGATCCTTGGTGCTTTTCTCTGTTGTATTTTTATTTTGGATATGTTTTCTCCCTAAGGAAAGAAGATTACTTCTAGAGGAAAGAAATGAAATATCTGATTTTGGTAAGTTTATTTTTTTTTAATTCTCCTTTTCCTACCATTTTACTCAGTTTTAATAACTAAGGATCAGTATTATTACAGAAGGAAAATAATCAAAACAGTACCCTGTTGTCTGTTTTGTAGAACCAAAGATGTTAATTTTTTTTGTGTGATATTTTTATTTGCATTATTTAGGACTGAATGTGATACCTGTTTTTTGTTTTATGCATGTTACTGATAATATTTTACCTTATATGATTGACCTTTAAGGAATTATTTATTATTGTATGCACATAAAACAATGAAGTAAAAACAACTGAACATTCTGGGCAGAATTTCTTTTATTGTTCTAGCTTTATGTATATGTCTTAGTTAATTTTTGTGTTTAGTAAAAACAAAGAAAATGTTGATTGTGATAATGTAGGGTTTTCTATGATATAATATCATAGAAATTGTCCTATGATATAATATCATAGAAATTGTCCTATGATATAATATCATAGAAATTGTCCTATGATATAATATAATGTTTTTTGTTATATTTTCATTTGTTTATTTTTTTTTCTACATTTGCAATATATATAATTAAATTAAATCAACCATGAAATTGATGTTTCGGAAAAGCGTTGGTATGATTAAATTTTTTTCTAGACCATCTTCCATGGTATGTGTAAATTCTATGGTTCACTAGACAAGCTTTTTTCTATTCAAGAATTGACATCTTAGATTTTTTATTTGTGACTTAAGCCTTAATGTTTGTTACTGACTAAGTGTTATTTATTATTAATGCATATAAAATATTCATTGTTATTCTGGTTTCTGTAAAATGTATAACAACAATTTTATATTAATAAAATAGCTGAATGATTACAATAAAATGTTACATCTTTTTACTTTAAAAAAAAAAGATCCAGATAGGTTGCGAAGGTTTTTCCATTTCTCATTATTATAATAAAAGTTTTATTTTTATTTTCGAAAATATTTTCTTGGTTCTTTTTTATTTATTTATTTTTTGTTTAGTATAATTCAAATATATAAACTTGGGCATTCAATTTTAATGAAATATTATGAAAAATAAATTTTTAACTTTTAAATCTATTTGATCTATCTATAACAATTAATCTTGAACGAAAAATAGTTAACATAATTTTTATATCTATATGTGTTTATATAATTTAAATATTTCTCTTAATAAAATAGGTTACGTCATATGAATAAAATTGTATTCTATTGACATTGGTTTAGCGAGAGTTATCTTTTCTAAACTTTTAAGCAATTATATGTAAAATTTAGAAATATACCAGGTGATTACTGAAATTGATTATATTGTCATAACTCTTTAATATGATAGCCGATAAAATGACATAATTTTGATGCTTTTGAAGGCAATTTTGAATTGTGATTTGAAAAAAATGAAGATTATTAAGTATTAACAGATTTTCATTAAACAATATTGTTATTTTTTTATAAATAGATAACAAATAGTATGGGTTTTGAACATAAATATTGATGGCATTTAATTATTTTGCATATTTGACATATATGAAGTTTGAATTAAGTTGAATTTATTAAGTTTTGAATTAATTCTAATTTATTAAGTTTTGAACTAATTCTGTGGTTTTCTTGTTTTATAACACTCATTGATAAAAAATAATAAATGAGTATTTCTACTTGATGCTATCCATTAGATATTTTAAATTATTTTCTGTTTAGATGTTGGAAAATTTATCTGTTTGATGTGTTTCAGTAAGTTTTGAAAAGTCATATGACTTTATTGGATTTTAATCATTTAACCATAAATTTTAGGTGCTTTCTTCTGACCACACTCTCCTTAATCACCTCCTGAATTAATTTTTTTTTTATAGCTATTTTTCTAATGAAAGATATTACATTTATTCTATTAATGATTTCTATTAATGGTTTATGAATTTTTATTTGGTATATAATGTGATATTATGTTATGAAATATGTCTATAAATAAAGTTTTACTTGTATCCGGTTTTTATGATGGTATCATAGTTGTTTATGTACAATTAGTTTCTTTTGAATTTACATTCACTCATAAATGACTAGAAAATTATACTTTTGGAATTGAAGCCTGACGTAAGGGTTGGTCCAATTTTAGTCAATATTCAAAAGCATTATGTTATCATTTTTAATCTCTTAGGTTTAACTGTACCCTTCTACATTCAAAAAGTTTATTTCTTCATTGGAACATGTCTTTGAGCCAATTTCCTCATCTTCAAGTTGCAAATCTACAAACTATCATGTACCTATTTTAGGTGTAGTTGGAGTGTAATCTATGTCCCCTATTAATTGCTATGTTACATTGGTTCAAATCATCACTAAATGTTTTAAATTGACAGTAACCATTATTACCCTTTCTAGATTATGATCATTGTAATATATCTTTTTAAAAAGAGTCACTGAAAGGTCAATAAACCCTAAACAGACAGGAGTAGATGGGAGGATCAAGACCAATCTGTTGTGTTTGGGTTTGGGCAGGCATCACTGGAGGGATGTATTTAGACATCAATTTGTGATATTGGCATAGAATCTTTTGCTTAGCTAAGCCTTTGTTATTATTTAAAAAGGAGTAAAAATGGCCAAGATCATTGGGTTAATCCAATTAATTTGGTAATTTTTACTGGTATAATTTTTAAATTCCCTGTGACAGATCTCTGTCATGTAATATCAAAACAGTGAGAAAGTATGACATTGCTTGTTTACAGATTAATAGTAAACCTAATAATACAAAAAACTGATAATCATAAATAACAAACAATAGCTGTTATCGCACAGACTTTTTTTTTCAAATAAAAAGGCTTGGAAATCTGAAAGACATGGTTTATTAAATGTCAGAATGTAGGGAAATGTATTAAAATTTTAAAACCATTAAAAGTTTAAAGTTACGACAGTGCACCGTTAAGCCGTCTGCATGTGCCAGTTAGTTGACGTGCATGCACTGATAGTAACTAACAAGCAAATCCTGATTGTGCGACGGTGTACCACGACAGATAATGTCATTATTTTACGATGGTGGTGGCTGCGATAGCTGTCATTATCACTATCACTGTCACCGTAGAACCTGGGATAAAATATTGTTTAACAGTAAACACATGTTGTATTTTAGCTACAGCATATTCTTGAAGTTCACTTGTGTACATATAGCGGAGGAAATTACCATGTGGGTGACGAAATGCGGCATTGAAACTGAAATTAAACGTTGACTCAATAAAAATAGTATAATTATTTACAATTTGAGTTTTTTTGACCGCACCCGGACCATATTTCATTCATCATGTACGTATATTGATTAGAAACTTATGAAAACTTCTCTCTACTTACAGTTTCTACTAACTTAAATACTGTCCTTAGAATGGAAATAGTATAAACCTAAAACAAAGCAATTGAAAATGTGTATGGATAGTATGTATTTTATCGCATGTTTTTAATTATTCTTTAACATTATTGAAGCGTGTTTGCCTTTTTTTTCTATTTCTGGCGTTGTTTGCTTCATAGATACACTACTCTGACATATTTTAAGTTATTGTGAGATAGACTAAGGCATGCATACAATTCCTTTAATTTGGGCTATGGCTTTTGATTTGGGGAATTAATAAATTAGTTAGGAGGAACCCGTACTTTTAAATAAGTTGGTATTTGTATGAGAAAACCTTATGAACATATCTGTGAATGATTCATGGCTTGGAGAATCTGTTCTAAGGTTGAAACAAAACAAAAAAACATGTAACATGTTAAATACAAATCTACGTTTGGGCATATTAATTTAACCGAATTCATTAATAATAATCATAAAAATACGACCTATGAATTTGTATAACTCTACTTTGTTTTTTATTTTACTCTCTCAGCTTCTTACAGATATAGAAAAACATCAGGCTTATTTAAAAAAAAAATTCTAAATTAAAATCGTACATGCTTGAACCGTTGAATGGAAAAGTCAAAAATGGGGTTTAAGGATATTCATGGAAAAGTTTTATCTTGTCCAAAAGACGAATAGAAAACCAATAAACGCAAAAGGTCTAGTAGGTTCTGATTTTTTATTTGTTGGTAGGATTTGGATTGACATTTAAATTCTAAATTTGTGTCCTCGGTAGATGACCGGAAATTTATGTTATTCAAGAAAGACCCTTTCAAGAAAAATAGTTTCTTTAATTTTCAATTCCATGCCCACTATCATGGAAACTAGTAACCGCGGCAAAAACGTGCATAACTATTTTTAATTTGAGAAAATATGCTAAAAATTTAGTCCTTAGACAACTAATTACATTTAATGGCGCCCGAGATACAGTTTTTCCTTTAACACTAATTTTTTTTCATATATTAACATCATCATCTTATGACTGTCAATGTGGAAATTACCGTATCTACGATGGATATCATTACAAACTACATTATAAAAATTACAATAGAGAAAATTTAACTAATCATTTTGGGTACTTATAATTGTAGGTCTAATAGTTCCTAAGATATTAAACCTTTCTCAACAAAAAAACATTTTAGACAAATGTAATATTAGGTTCTGGTCAAAATCATTAAACAAAAAAATAAAGAAATATATGCTGCTATAGGGTGATTAATTACCAAATATTATTCATATTTCACCGGTTGAATTGATAATAAATTATTAACAAAATTAATCATAGGTGATGATAAAGTCATATTATTAATAAAGTAGGTCATTTACAAGATTATTGCGTTAAAAATCAAGAAATATTAATTAAAAATGCAACATATTACAATAGCATTGAATTTATTCATTACAAAATAAACAAACAAAAAATATTCACTTAGAAGGTAAACGATTTTACTAATATCCTCGGTGTGGTGTATCATAATATCTACTTTTTTGTTTTAATTTATTTTTAATTAGATGTTGAAACATTTATATTGTTGTTTTCCCTATTAGTTCAACGATAGATGATCTCTTCTTGAAACTCTGGGTACTCCCCTTATTTCTGTACGAAGTCTCTACCTCTTGGCCATCATACCCTCCTATACCTACCACTTAACCAATTCATTATTCAGACACTCCTGTCTTCAGTGAAACTTTACGATCCCTTGTGATTCTGTCTGTATCCACCTCTACAGTGGCATTCTTAAATTCAGCATCAGAAGAAGAAGTTGTCAGATGTCATCTGGAAAACTAACTTGGACTTTACCACTATTGGTCACATATTTCGGTGTTTTAGAACCTCGTGGAGGTTCCGCCCTCTTAAACATGTCAGTGAAGCTAGCTGAAAAGCCCTTTTTGTCTTTTCCAGTTCTTCCAGAGCAAGTTTCGTAGTCACAGTTCGGTAAAAATTAGTAAGCGATAAAACTATATGCTAGTGTTGTGTATAATATAATATTATGCTTATTTGTTTACGTGAAGGAAGGAATATAATGTAGGAGGTAAGCTGATAGGAAAAGTGATGCTAAAAAGGTGGGCCTTTTAATGGACCCGGGGGAGGGGAGGTAGCAAAGGAGTGGAGCCAGTTGGTGGCTGCCAACAAAAGTTTCAATTATATTACAATGGTGGACATTCCTATTAACGTCAATGTAAACCTAAATACTAAGGGCGTGGCCAACCCCCACTGTTTGGCTTCACTTTTGCTTTGAAGGATTGTAAAGTTATGCCACTCCCCCTTTATCAACGGTTCACTGATAAATAAACATTATCTTAATAACACTTTGAGGTGGTAGTTTTGTCGCAACTAATTTTTTCCCAATTCTGTCGGTAGTGCTCTCTAACGCCGTGTGAGGTAACTCGTAAAGACTTGGTGGACACTAGGGGTAGCGTTTGCGATAGAGTTTGATAATTTTTAAGATGAATGTTTACAACATTTTAGTTTTTTCTTTAAGAAAATGAACTACTATAGAGAACATTTGAAATAATTTAATACTTTCTTATCAAGGATAGTTTCTGTTTCTGTTGTTTAGTTTAGGTAAACAATTGAATTATTTGCTAATCGAAAATACGTGTTAGATGTTAAAAAATACTGTATTCTTCAAAAAATGTATTATTGATGGGGCTGTACAGAAACAAATAAGAAAAGTGGAAACTTTTTATAGGTATAGTTTTTACTTATGGATATAAGAAACTCAATATAAAATAAATAACTGTTATTCATTCATTGTGAATAGATCTCAAAATATAAACCTAAATAGACTGCACTACACTGGTGGTGGACAATATTGTCGGGTGAAAATAGGCTTCTTTTCAAAATCTCAGATAATATAATTTTACGTACAGTTTAATTCATTAAATATGACTTATTTACATAGTCAAGCTACTAATAATACTATACAACAAGTAATTGACTATAAATCTTAAAAATTAACGCGGCCATTTTCTAAAATCTTCCATACTAAGCCTACCTACCCGAAGGGAATGGTAAACTTTTCATAACTATGTTTTTCAAACGGTTTCACATCTGATTCCATTGAAGGATATTGGTTTTTGCAATTACTTCTAGATTTATTTACAATTTAACTAGACTAGACTATGCAGAATAGATGTGATTATGCTGTCTTATCTTTTAATAGGAGGGATTGACTGGATATCTCATCTACTAATGATAAATGATACAGTTTGGATCAATTTAAAACTAGTTTCACCTTGATTAGAGTTTTATTTACATGAATCTAACGATTCTTGCAATGTATCATATAAATTAGTTTTGAATTTTCATCAGATTTAGAAAATAAAACCATATACGTCTAATGTACTTATTTTATTAGAACTAATAAAATTGACAATTTTATAATTATACTTAGCATTTATTGCTTCATTGAGTGTAACATTTTTAAATTGGAGTTCTATCGATGGGTAGATTCTCCACATGTTTGTATCATGGCACTGTGTCACCTACAGCAAATTTACTTGTTGTATATATTTTTATACAGTTGTAAATAACAATAACTAAATTATTAAAAAAACAAAACATTTTTAAGCATAATTTATACTTTATAAACTGTTAAAACATTCGTTTTCATGTTACTAATAGCCTACTTTAGCTAATTTAACTGTTAAAAAAATTATAGTAGATTTATTTTGAACTCAGCCGTATGTTTTTATTTTTCGTCTCAATTGTTATTTTTTTTCCCTTCTCTCCCCGTTGAGGCGCCATAGATTATTTGTATGTATTAGACCTATTTTCCCGTTTTGAATGAGCGACTAGTGAGGGATTTATCGTTCTGAACTCATTTTTTATCAAACTCGGCTTAAATTTTGTTTTACATGTTGATTGCTTTTGAAAGATCATAAATTGCCTCAATTCAGGCTTCGAAACTCAGTAAGTTTACTAATTAGCTCTTATTTCAATGCCTTAGGTTATTTGATATTTTGCAGTGCTGGACCAACTGACATTTGTCCTGTACCTTCCATTGCAACACTCCATATGTTGCGAAATTTATATCTTTATGTCTGGTGAAAGTGAAAATTGCGCCGCTTACTTGGCCTCCGTGATCAAATGATATAAATCGGGTCGATGATTTTGGCGATATTCTGCCGCCATAATTGCTATAAAACAGCTCTGTCTACAAGTCGTGGAGAAAAGCCATCAGTTCAATTTATGCAATGTGTTTTGCAATTTCTAACGCATGATTTTTAAGTTATTGGATACCATTCCCTGATGTTCGTTTTACTTTGATGTTACCTTTTTTGATTTACTTGTCTCAGGTATAATTTGTTGTATCGGCCTCTCAACAGTGTGATTACCTAACTCGATAAGATACCCTTTCCATATTTCCAATATTCCGTGTTTCCATAAAAAATGTATATTAAGTTAAAAAAAATCCTTACAGTCCAAAATCCTTCGTAAAATCTTTAACGCTCCCTACTTTGTCACAAAACAAGTCATCAATCATGACCTCATGAGTTTTATTTACACGAATCTAACGATTCTTGCAATGGATCATATAAATTAGTTTTGAATTTTCATCAGATTTAGAAAATAAAACCATAGACGTCTAATGTACTTATTTTATTAGAGCTAATAGAATTGACAATATAATAATTACACTTAGTATTTATTGCTTCAATGAGTGTAACATTTTTAAATTGGAGTTCTATCAATGGGTAGATTCTCCACATGTTTGTATCATGTCACTATCTCACCTACATCAAATTTACTTGTTGTGTATATGTTATACAGTTGTAAATAACAATAAATAAATGATTACAAAAAAAAAAGTTCAAAAAGTATTACTATCTGTAACTTAAAACACGTAAACAAAATCGGAACACTTCAGTTTCATTAAACTCACCCTTATTTATTGAAATCATAGCTTTTTTTATTTACTTATCATATAAACCTTTTTTAATAATTGTATTAAAATATTTCTTAATTTTTATTTTATTATTGTTATTATAATATTTGTTATAGTTTTGTCGTTTTCGAACTTAGTCTGCTGGTAACCTGAGTTGAAATTGTAGGAACGTGCTTTAAAATTCATTCTCCAAGGCTTCGCTTCCGCTCTAATGTTTCTTCGTTTTCTTCTTCCAACGCTTTCAAGTGTTATGCCTTGCAAAATAAAAACAGAATATGAAACATGCATTTCTCTTTCATTTTTTGTTTGTTTCTATAACGGATATTAACCGAAGCGTTCCGCCCACCAGTCGCCCCTTAAAAAAAGTTAACTAGCGTAAAGGTTCCTGCTAAAGAACTTATAAGAGTTAGGTGGCACAGCTTCGGTATTTTTTTGTTTATAAATAATTACACTTTTGCTAAAATGTCAACCCTCTTTTAATATGCGCCTAAATAACTTTCATTCACAGTCTCTAAGAATCATTCTTGATATTAACATATTTGCAGGATTTGTTTCAAGAGAAAAATGAAGATAGATTTCTATGCATGTATATGGAAATTCATTTTTTCATGTTAAAATGATTTATTAATTATGTTATTCATTTGTACTAAATTTACATGTGCCCATTTAGCGCACCAAGAGAATTTGAGTTTTTGCAAGATTAACTGCTGGTTTTTTTGGTGTTTCGTTTTCTCAAGTTTTTATGTAAGACATCGTAAACCTTCTTTTTTTTATTTCTAGCATTTATTGCGAACCGTAGTCTTAGGGATCGTGGATTATTTAGGATTAATTTCTTGTATTTTTGTATTTTTAGAAAATTTATATTATTAAATGAATAATATTAGTTATGGTAAGTGCTGGAAGGTGAAACATATTAATTAACATATAATATTAACTTGAACCATCAAAACCCTCTAGTTTCTAATCGTGCTTCTTCTTCTATTCCTGACATCCTCAGAGGCGCCTGAAAAGAAAATGGCCTCGGGACCTTCTAGTATAAAAATATGATTAGAGTGTTACCAATGGGTAGTTTCTCTACATACCTGTATCACTCCATTTTTATATTACATCAAATTTAATGTGTTTTATGTAAATACAGTTGTAAATTGCAATAAATAAATAGAAAACAAAGAAATATTAACTTGTTAAAAATTAAAAATTATTTTAGTTACCTTATTTTACGATCAAATACCTTATTTTATAATTCTTTTAAGATAGCAATTATAGGATCTATAATACTAAATAAATATTATATTTGTAGTAAACGGCTTCACATTAATATTTTACGTGGTACATTATTATATTAGAAAACAAATTCATTATCAAGTGTTTCTAATGTGTTTTTTATCTATATTTTTGGTAGTATGTAGAGAATTTCTTCTTGTAATAATCTACTTAACTGTTTTTAAAATTATTTGATAATGATACAATTTTTTACCCGCTGCTTCGATATTACGCCATTAGTGGCTATCATACCTATTCTAACCAGAGTATGAAGGTCGAGTTTTTATTTCATGGATCACAACTAAATAAAAATCAATCCGTCCAGGTGGGACTCGAACCACCGCCGCTGCGGACTGGAGGTTGGTAAGGTGACGATTTAAACACGGTGTCTGTGTTTTTCAGTCTGTAAAATAATTAACGTATTTCTGTAAAACAATTAACTTATTTTTGCCAAATCCTGATTTACAACTTTTAAGGGAAGAACAATAAAGTCAAAGAGGGACATTTAGATTGATCGTGCCGGTCTAATAATTATGAATTCTGAGAAAATTTTGAAATTCTGTCATTTAAAATTTGAATTAGGGAGGAAGTATTAAATAAGTGGAGGGGAGGCTGTGAGCGCTTCATTTATGACGTGTGTTTAATTTTTTTTCTTGCCAATAATTGCGAAAATAATGGCCAAACAAGTTTTCTGCTTATTACGAAACATTGCAGGAGATCCTTACTGTTTGATATCTAAATAGCAAATAAGCGTCAGTCGTACTAATTAAGTAGGGATTTTCCTGATTAGGGTCTGTTTCATCAATATGACTTTTGAATGAAGGGCGTTATTAGTCCGAATAACACAGTGTTGGGACCCCTTAACTACCTTGAAATAGTTTAACTGTATACCATATGTGTAGTCGTCAGTTATAAGAAAGTAAGCAAAAAAAAATAATTTACATTAAAACAATGATACGTATTGACCTTTTTTCTAAGAATTCTTTAATGTACATTTTTGAAAATTCATATATATTTTTACAAACAATTATGTAAAGAAAAATAAATTAAATTATAATGATTGGTCATCGGTCAAATATTGGTTATACTCTCTATCATGTATTTAGTTCTTAGCGTGTGAAATCAGTAAGTGTAAAAAAGAGCGAAGTACCGTTGGGTAGTAGGCAGCTTTAAATGCCAGAAGTGTACTTTTAAGGCCGACAAGGTTCATGTGTTAGGAGACTGGCTCCGTTAACTGTTTTTCAGAACGGTAATCCTTACCTATCTTTTTTTGTAATCTATTCCACGATACAAATATAACTATTCTTGGAAATTAATATTTTTTTAAACTTATTACTCATGGTTCATTATTAGGGATAGGATTTTTATGTGCTAAAAAATCTGAAATATGTACATAAATATGTGCTTATAAATTGTCAAATATTTAAAAAAATATGTATTTATAAATTATGTATTATTCAACAACATAAATTACTAATTAATTAGTAATTTTATAACTTAAAAAAAGTTACATAAATTTGTACTTATTATATATTACATGAATAACATTTTAAAGAAATTATGTTAAAATATGTACAAAAAAATGTACTTAGAGAAAAGATAGCTGTTCTGTAACAAGATATTAATTAGTAGTGGTAATTAAACTTGGGGAGTGAAACAAGAGTAAGATGAGAAAGGACCATGGGAAGGGGGAAACAGAGAAATGGATTGAGGAGCAAACAAACAAATTCTAGGAAAATGCTACAGGAATAAGACCCTTGCTCTTTTTAATTGATTATGAGAAATTCTCGATGTAATTCTGTGTGAAAATTTATTATTGCCTCTGCTTTTAATTTATGTTTAAAGATGAAAATATAGAATTTTTACCCTCTATTTATGATAAATGATAAATTTCACCTTTATGTTTCTTGCGTTCTCTTGAATTTTACGTAGTTGTTGCGAAAAAGTATTTACAATTGAACAAATAATTTAAGGAAATACATGATTCAGGACAAAATATCTAAAAAAATAACAAATATTTCAGAAAATATGTGATTTACAACAAAATATGTAACAATATGTAAAAAAGGCCAAATATTCAAAAATATGTGAAATAAAAATGGCTTCTTTTGGCAAGAAATGTCTTGAAACATCGTTAGTTAGTAAGGAATCGAAGATATCATGGTCAGGTAAAAATATGTGAAAACATAAAAATCCTATCCCTATTCATTATATTTGCGAACTCCGTAAACTGTTCTTTGTATCAATTGGTACAATTACTCGCTGAAGATTAATTGAATCAAAATTTAATCAATATCCCTCTATAAATAAACAAAGTGGAAAAATAAATATGTTTCCATTTTTTATAGCTTATAGTTTTTATTTTAAACTAGATTTATTATTTATAAATTATGTTGTATTCTTATCTTGACAGGTTTACTTCATACTTACACACCAATTTATTGACTTCATTACTATCAATTTATACTTGTAAATTCGTATCATTATTATTATTTATATAGATTATTTTATTCATTATATTAGTTTTAGTTTTATTATTTTGTAGTTAATTGTATTGTATAAATTATATCATATGTTTTATCAATATAAATAATTTTAAAATTGTACCGTAAACCGTTGCAGCCTCCACTTTGCCCCATAATTAAAATTGTAATAAACACGTATTTTATTTTATATTTATCATTTTTAAATATTATTTTGCCACTGTCTGATGCTACCATCTGGTACCTACTCAAGAAAAAAAAACAGTACATAAATCAACTTAACAGTGCATAATATATTTAAATATAATACAGGGGGTTAATAATGTATGCATAAAATTGTTTATTTGTTTGGATTGCGCAACGGTACGAATTAGGAAGCTTTGGGTCGGCCAAAGTTCACTGTATTTGCAATTATAACAAAAAAAAATCTCTTTTGGGTCAAGTAATTCTCTAATTGGTTTTAAAAGTTTCCATTTGGTTATTATATGAATAAAATATTTATTATTTATTATCTAAAATTATTAATCTCATATCGCGTCGATTCACTTCATAATATCATAGAAAATTACATTTCACCTCTTTTTATGCATTGGTTACATTTCCTTTTTCGCTAATAGTATGTGCATTTTGGTTCAGATCTATTTAGGTTTATAGAATTTTATTATTGATTAAACAAATAAAATATTATTGCTATATCTATTATTAAAACGACGAACTTATACAAATTTATTTATCAATTAATATTAATTTGAAATACGTAAGTGAAAGTAAAAGTTAACTAAATTTATTTTACTTCAGATCAAAATTGAGTTTCTTAATGTATATTTTATTTTATTTATTTATTTTGAGCACTTTTATAATTTATGTCAAACTTATTTGACTTTTTTTTTAGTTAACTTATTTCAGTAAGTATCAATAATTTTACTAAGTATCGATATTTAATATTTTAGTAATTACGTTATTTAGGATTTTACTTTGCTCCAATATTTAATTAGTTTAGTATTGGTATTGTTGATAAATGTAAACTTTTATAATGTTAATTTAATTATACCCACAGTCAATCCTATATGAGCTTATTTAGCGGTATACCCTGCAACATAGACAGTTAATTTTCTTTACCTCGGCCAAAAGTTGTCTAATTTTTTAAAATAAAATTCCTTTCCTAGAAAAAAAACAACATAAAGAAGTTGATGATTTCGTCTATTGAATCACGATTGTAGGAATCTATCGATAGTTCATGTTACTTTCTTTGAATTTAGTACCGTCAATAATGTTACATCATTTGTAGAAAACCTCATTTTTATTACTTTCTTTAAATGTTGAATGCAACTGCGTTTAGTAATATTATCAGTGAGGTGGCCTCAAAGTGGTGGAACCTGTTTTAATATTGCCAAATTGCAAACTCGTCCACCCTTCAAACGCAATCCCCGCCTTATAAATATTCATAAGTATTACCTGGCGAACACATTTTTTTAATGCCGAAAAAAATTGAAAAGATTAGACATTTGACTGAATGAAATTTGGACCCCGGTTTTAGCATCCTTCATTGATAAATTTTTAAGTGATTTAAGGTTCACTTCTTTTCGAATTTGATCATTTTGTATTTTAAAATTATGGTGACGACATCCATATCAAGCGTGCCCAACCAAAGGTACGTGGGCTACAATGTACAATGGACGTTCAAAATTGCAATGGGAGGGGGGACTTTTAAAGGATTTTTAAGTTGGTTATTTAATTATGTTATTTTTAATTAACGCGCTACTCCATCCTTTATTACGTATATTGATGCTCTATTTATATTTACTTATTTTCTCTATTTCTTTTTTACTTCTCTATTCTCACATCGACTAACCAGTATGAAATGAGATATTTTAACTGTCGTTTATATTAAAAATAAGTCTAAAAGATACGTACATCCAGAAATTCTCTTTTTCTTCTATTTCTTCCTGCTTAGTACCTTATAGAGTGGATGTTCCTCTGTCCAGGCAAACCAAACCTCTCGATCCCAAGCCAGTACCCTCATGGAATCCCGGCTTTTCCCTTTCTCTCTCTCTCACTGTGGAGATGTAGGGCTTGTATTCTGGGTCTCCCTCTTGGGCGTTTTCCTGTTGGTCTGGCCTCAAAATATTTCCTTGGGTCCCTGTCTTCAATCATCCGACAGAGATGTTCAAACCATCTGAGTTCTCTCTTTCCAATGGTATCCTTTATAGAGACAGTTCCAAAATCCTCTCTTGTTCTCTCATTCCGTATGTGATTCCTCCTAATTCGGCCTACCACTCTCCAAAGGTATCTCATTTCTTGGTGCTTATCTAGTGCTATCCAGCTTTCACTTCAGTAAAGGAGGGTAGGTAGGTATACGGCCTTGAAGATGTGTACTTTGACGTTCTTCTCTACCTCCCTCTTCCCTTTAACTGTGCTGCAGAGGTGGAAGTATATTGAATTGTTTGCTTTATCCTATTGGATATCTATCCCAGAAATTCTCCAGTTTAACAAAAAACCTGAAAATCTTGGAGAAATACTCCACCAGTCCACCAGTTGAAGTGGAGCCGGCGGAACCAAGCAAACCACAACGGAGTTGTTGAACGTTTTAAAACCACCGTTTTTCACATCAAACCAATGCGAAGTTTTATAAAAATTACAAGATGAAATGTAGAAGCGACTCGGGTCTCCAAAAACCGAAGCCACCATATTTATTAAAAAGTTTCAACTTTCCTGCCAACAACTCAATGAAGTAGTGAATCTAGGAGCATTTTTATGTCAAAGTTGCTCTTACGAAACTAAACTAATATAAGAGTCATATAGAAAAATTATGAAATACCCCTGAGATACAGAAGCCGACTATCACACTAGCTAAGCGTTGAGGTTAGTCAGACAATTACACCACTCAACACCACCGGGCCATCAAAGAATAATGGACAACCATGGAGTACAAATACCAGGGTTCATACTTTTAAGTCACCTCCAATAAACTCCTAAGCCTTGGATGGGACGTTTAACTCCATTTTCCTTATTCAGCGGACCAAGTGACTATAACTTATTCTGGTCGCTACAGGACTCCTTGAATTGAGAACGTTTGAGAGTGTACAGAAACCACCTCGATCAGTTTTTTAGACATAAAACCTCAGGAGTTTTATGAACGTGGGATTATGAAGACAATAGATTGATAAAAGGTTGTTGAAAACAATGAACAATAACATTTGGAATAAAATATCGCCGTATTGTTCTGCTTTGAAAACACATATTCACACACAAAAAAATTCTCATTCCAATTGATTATGTGTTAGAATGAGGTTAAGTAGGGACAAATTTGTAACTTTGGGACATGTTGTTGTAGACCCTCAATAGGGAAAACAACTCCAATTCACTGTACTATCTTTGGAATACTTTCAATACAAACTTAAATAAAAATTCTTTTTTTTTAATCGTGTCAAGCAGAATTATTTTTTATCCTAAAAAACCAAAGGACTTAGTTGCTATCTCTTGGTTTTATATCACGATAAGGTAATTTCATATCAAAAATGGACAGTTCCAGTGTAACAATGGTTTTATAATTGAACATTACTTTACAATTGAAATAGAAATGTAAATTTAATATTGTGAATGCCCCCAACATATTTCCTTATAATTCGCTCCTACCTCACTGATAGAACCTTTAAAGTAAATCATAACCTAGCCTACCCATCTCTCTTTTCTCAGTCCGCCGGTGTTCCTCAAGATAGTATCTTAGGTCCCATTTTTTATACGGTATATACAGCTGACATCCCAACCCATCCTAACACAGTCCTAACAACATATGCTGATGACACATGTATACTTTCTGTAAACAACGACCCAACTAATGCATCACAAACACTACAGGCACACATAACATCTATTGAAGAATGGTGTAAAAACTGGAGAATCAAAATAAATCCTGACAAATCCCACCAGATCACCTTTACTCTCCGTCGTAAACCTCTGCCCTGTCCTACAGTATCCTTTCTAAATACACCACTAATGCCTGTTGAACAGATTCGATACTTAGGTAGGACTCCATCTTGACAAGAGACTTACTTGGATTCCACACACAAGACTGAAACGACAAGAAACTGCTCGTAGATTCCGATTGCTACAACACTTACTTGACAAACGCTCAAAACTTCCCATTCACTACAAAAAATTAGTTTACACTACGATAATCAGACCAATTTGGACATATGGAATTGAGCTCTGGGGCTCCACCAAACCATCAAATTCTTCCCGCATCCAATCGTTACAATCCAAAATCCTACGTAAAATCCTTGATGCTCCTTATTACGTCACAAATAAACTCATTCACAAAGACCTTAACATCCCATTCGTTGCAGATTTAACCCAAAACAGATATGCGTCTTTTCATTCCAAACTCCTTAACCATCCTAACCCATTAATTCTTAATCTTTCATCCTTAACAATCCCTGATAATCCTCCGAGGCGTCTGAAAAGATGATGGCCACGGGACCTTCTAATTTAAATTAATGTTTGAAGTACCACCAATGGGTGGCTCCTTCCCAAGATTTTCAAGTGTATATGACACATACAACATATTTACCTATTGTATTATTTTGTACAGTTGTAAATTGCATTAAAAAAAAAAAATATATGTTGTGAATGCAGTTCTTTACATCTAATTATTAGTATCTGTTGTCGATTCTATGATAACGATGAATTTATTATCACTTATGAGGGTTTTCTCGTTTGTGAGATATGAATGATAACACATCGGAATTCTGTGAATTACAGCTGGGGTTTCCTTGATAGTGGCGATGGGAGTTAATAATAACGAAAATAATCTTTATGGTAACCAACTAAAATATAAATCGGCTAACACCCGTCACAAGTTGCGACGCCTTAGTAGTCTTTCAGCTCCTAACCGAAACGGTCAATGAAATGAAAATTTAATGACTTAATTTATTAGATTTTAATATTCTCGAGTATTGTTTAGTTTTATTACACATCTTGTGCATATCTTGTAATAGACTATAAATTAATATTTCTTGAAAAACTAAATACAATAAAATAAAATAAAAAATATATATAT
>NW_027111602.1:907397-920662 GCF_000696795.3 Halyomorpha halys
TAATAAACATATCACTTGCGGGAATAACCCTATCTTCTAAAACAATTTACTTTAACCCATTGGTGGGTTGTTAGTGATGTTGACGCCAATCAATATTAAAACTTGGTGTAATATTGTGCATTCCAAACAGTTATAAAACTCAACACTTTACTCTCTATATTAGCAGAAATGAAAGAAACTTACTAAATGTTAACATGTAGGGATGTGTATTTGTAAGGAACCGTTGCATGTTGGAAATAACCAAAGTACTACACGAATAATTCCAGTAATGAATAGATAGGTTCGTACATTTCATTTATCAGAAGGAATTTAGTTATTTCGTTAGTTTTTAAAAAAACCGTGCCCGTGTAGGCCTCGGCGCGAAGCGCCGAGGCGACATATTTCCGTGACAACTCTATATATACGTATACTCTATGCTAATATTACATAAATATAAATTAAAATCAATCCAATGTTATATATTTGAAATAATAAACCAGTTCACATATTGAATTCAGATATTTATTTTTGCTTGGTTATACATTAATTAATTTTTATACATATGATATAATATCCATATGTTAAACGAAGTCAATTTCCGTTACGGGACACTTTTTCTAACATGGCATCCCGCAAAATGATTTATAAGACGTTGTCACGTCAAAAGACTGAATACGTTTAATGCAATAATTGTTCAGTATTGTGAGCTCAAATTGTTTAAAAAAAAAAATACACACATACAAACGAATACGTTATAATTAGGACTAAGACTTTTATGCAATTGCATGTTGTTTTTTTTAGCAAACGTTTTTTAAAATAATTGATCATATACCTTTACAAATCAGTTTATATAGTTTCAGTATTGACTTTTAAAAAAATTGGCATTGAACAAATTATTAAGATCAGAATATTAATATTAGTAAACTTTTGTATTTCTAAATTTCTGTCATACTTTTGAAAGGTAAGTAATAAGTTGGCAACGAGAAATAATGTTTAAAGTGTTTTTCTGAGGATTTTGATTTTGAAGAATTAAGTCTTCTGTCAGCTGAAAGGCTCATATTTGTATTTGTACATTTGGCTCGAAAATCTAGGACGATTTTTATTAAAAATAGTATATGAAGATGTAATCTTGTAAATAGAATATTTATCACCTTACCTGAAAAAAAAATAAAATAAATAAAAACCGATTAGTTTTAGCAGAGGTAGTAAGACTTCGTACCCAAGTTTTAGTTTCCCTACCGTCTAGGAGAGTATTGTAGTCGGTTCAAATTTTCTATTTGCAATTGCTGACTCATCTCTCCGTTTTAGAGCCCTACGAGCCCCCCTTTCCCCTCCAAAAAAAATTAATAAAATTTTAATTCAGACCAGTATCAGCAAAGATACGGCGCCCTTGTTTCAGAAATTCCCCCTGAAAACCTGATCACGTTTGGTTTTGTTAATTTTTAAAAATAATTCATCTATAAATCATCCAGAACCCACTTGATGCTCGTTTGAACAGTACTTGCATAGTGTAATAATATAAAATAAAAACAAAAATTGGTCCGATATTTTAGATACATTAGTGAAGATACGTGAAGAACCAAATAATTATTGTATTGGTGTTTGCTGCCGTAATTATGTGATTTCTGTAGGTGAATTCCCCAGATACATGTGGATCACTATTGCCACCTTCTTCAATGTTATTTGGTTTTCTTTCACATTTCTTTGTTCTTTCAAATGCCATATATATTTGCAATATATAAATATATATTTATATATTTGCAATTTTTTTTTGTTTTTTAATCTGGCTTATAAACTTTATTAAATGTACTGTTTATTATTCTCTGTTTGTTTAACTTCATTGTTTCCCTCATTCTGTTCGTTCACTGAACCAATTTTAATTTTTTGCTTTATTTTTTGCCAAAGTGTAATGCGGGATTTCTTAGGTTTTATTTTCACTTCACTGGTATGCATAAAATTTAACATCTCTTCATATTGGCTAACAATATATTCTTTGTAAAAACATTTAAATTCTTTCGTCACTTCACTACTGAGATCCTTTGAAGAAGGTAACATATTGCCTGAGTCATCCTGGTGCTTTCTACACTGACAGCATTGATGATCTGATAACTTCTTAGAAATATCTCGGATCATATGGCAGTTGAGTTTCGCCCAGGTATCTATCTTTTTTGAAAGTTGTTCGTAATTTGCATTTGTTAATGATTTATTCTCATTTTTTTCTTCCTCGTCTCTGTTAGAGATCTTTCCGCCTTTTCTATGCCATTTCGGAAAAATTCTTCTACTTCTCTCTAGTTTTCTTTGTTCTTCCAATTCTACTTCTTCCTTATTTTTCTCATCTTTTCTGCTAAATACCGTGTCTTTTATCATTCGTTCTCCACTTTCGACCGATGATTTCGGATACATTTCCATTGCTTGGCATATCTCCGCTACTGCTTTCTCTATGTGATATTTACATAATTGTTTACAATATTCACTTTCCTCCTCCTTTGTCCTCTTTGCTTGCTTCGTCTGCTTATTAGCGAAAGACTTTTGGGGCTTCCTTGACGGATAGCTATCATTGCCGACATTGTAGCTGTGAAACATGTTTGGGTTGTTGGGGTTTTGAAGACAAACTGTTTGGGGCATTAAAGGATTGCAGCCAGATATTACAATAGTATCACTTGTGTATCTTTCCTGCGTTGCTGATCGATCACCATATTGCCAATTACTGGTGTAGGATTGCTGGTGACTTCGTTGTATAAAGGAACCTTTCCAGTAGCAGTCAGCCATTTGACCCAATCTCCATTCTATTGACGGATCGCCTCGTTGGTTTTGGTGACAGCTCAGAATATTATGTTGCAACGCGGGTGGTATATCGGAGAACATCTTTTTATTTTTTCTTATCTATGTTCACTTGCACCTTGAATTGTGATTTTAATTTAGTTAAGTTTCAGATCATTTATTTTTTTTTTTTGTGTTGAATGTCTAAAAAGGAGTATTTCAAAATTTAAATCATTTTCATGTTTTAAATTTACATATGTTTAAAAAAATGAATTGCAAATTAAAATGTTTAGTTTCACTTACCTGGATATGAAATATAGAGTAAGAGGAAGTATTACGTTCGTGCAACATTTCGAATTCCTTTTTTCGATGGAAATACTAGTTTTCGAGCTCCCATCAGTATCAATAACCAAGACTCCCAGAATGGAAAAGTTGTACGGAACTAAAATTACATATGTAAGGTAGGAACATATAAGTCGGTGTAGGTAGGGTATGGTAAGGTATGATATGGTAAGGTAAGGTATGGTAAGGTAAGGTATGGTATGGTAAGGTATGGTGTAGTCTAGCTATAGTCCATTAATTCCATGGCGTAGCCTCAGTTTATAGCTAGACTATACCACCTTAGCTGGACTGATATCAGCACCTTATAAAGCCAAAGGGATACGACTGAGTAAAGTAATACATTTCATGTATTATATATGTATGAAGTACTAATTCTATTTTAATGAAGGGTCAGTTCAATGAAGTACCAGTTTATCGAATCGATTTTTCACATTTTCTTGATCTTCTCTTTTCTCATTGATTCTTTTTAAACTTGATGACAGGGGCCGTCCGTAGCTCAGATGGTCTTAGCCTTGTTCTATCGTTCTCAGATCTGCGGGCCACGCCGGTTAGAATTCGGCCTGGGGCATTGACTTTTTTCATTAAGTGGTGGTCCCACAAAATGAAGAACTTGACTCCCCACCATGGTTAGAATAGGTTGGTCACCTGTAGATAACTAGGTAATCACCAACTTCGCTGTGGATTACTTAAAAAAAACTTAATGGCAAGCTCAATTGGAGAATTAGTACCGAAATTGTTGCTACAATGCCTAAGATAGAATTATGATTTTTTTAATTATGGTACATCTAAGATGAGTTTGCATGTGGGTAAAGGAGGGAGAAGAGTGCGCAGGCGCGAACTAGACGTACCTGACATTATTTTTTTGGCCTTGTATAATTTTAAATTAATATTAACTACTGGTTGTAGTATAGTTAATTGTCTAGCTTAAAGTTTTTTACGGATTTGGCTAGTAAGGTAGGAGTGGAATTTTAACTATGTTCGAGAGAGGGTAATCATTTTATAAAAATTATAGCTTTTACTTTAATTTAATATTTAGATACAATTTTAAAGTAAATCTATGTTTTAATTTTTTAAAGCTCCTTTTAGTTTAGTAATGATTATATTAATTCAATAAGATAAGAAATATAACGCTATATCTTCGGCAAAGAGGGTTGTATTAACATTCTAGATTTTCGGATAGCCATTTATGAATTGATCGAATAATATTCAATTGGCTGGTAGTTGAGTGATAAAATTTGTTTTTAAAAATATTAAGAGATACATAAGTCAAATTATTCTCCAGCTTTATGCTGTTTGACTAAGGGTGTAAATCGCATACATTTTTTAAAATATCAATTGGAAAATTAATTATATCATCAGTGCCGAAAATTTTATTTATTTGTAGATATAGTATCTAAAATGATCCCACATAAGTCTTGATATTTACAACCTTGTAAAATGACGATGCTCTCGAACCAATTTTTCGTCAACTTCTTCCGCTAAATTTATTACGGTAAAAATGTTTTTTTTTTTTTTTTGGTTTTTTTTATGACTCCCTTCCTGACCATTTCTGAAATACTGAGTGAGGGGTCAAGTTTTATTTCATGGGACCACCAGAGAAATATAAGTTGATCTCGTAGCCAGATTCGAACCGCCACTGTTGCTGTCATGAGTTAGTATCTTAACTCCTACTGCTACAAACCGTAAAGATGATTACAACTTATTCGATTAATAACTAAACGTAATAATAATGATAATAACAAACTTATGACATTCGTAACGTTTCACCTTTTTCCCATTTCTGTTACTTATATGTACCGTGTTAACCGTTAAATTAATGTATAATATCTTCTATCTAGATTTTTTTTTTTTTTCGGCCAAGAACTCCCATTGGAGTCCTATACTGCCTAACAATGGTTGGGGGTCAAAGTTCTTCATTTTGTGGGACCGCCACGCAATGAAAAAAGTCGACGTCCTAGGCCGGATTCGAACCGGCACCGCCAATAGACATCAAATTGGTAAGACTGTGTCTTAACCACTCAGCTATGGGCGGCCCTATCTAGGCTTTTATTAATTCTTTAAAAATAATCTCTTATAATTCATTGACATATTTTTTACTTATTTGAATTTCGATTTTTTTATCTGAAACGTATATTTTTCTGTTTGATTTCTTAAATTTGTTTAACTTGTTTGTACTTATTTTTATCAATATGGACTGAACTGATAGAGATTCATGTTTCTATTATTCGAAATAAGGTTGTTTTATGATGCATTGTTAAATAACACTTTATGAGGTACTAAATCGATTGATTACAGAACAATTCACTCCTGATTTGGTTACGTCTAGGACGTGCTACAGTATCAGTAAAATCGCTTATAGCTACATACACCATTCTATCACTACCCACACCTGTTTTTGTTTATGTGTTTTTTTTAGTACTATCTAAGGTATGATTTGCGCTTGTCAAATAATGGTTGTTCTACTTTTCTTTGTGAGAGCTGGTGAGCAGAATCATTTATTTGAACATTACAGAATTCAGGTTATTTATTAGAACAAATGTACTACGCGGCTTAAGAAAAAAATAGGTGGAAAGGATTAAGCGGTAAGCGGACATCGAGGATTTTGGAAACGACAGGGAGGTTTCAAGTGAATCTCCATGAAATGGCCGAAAATTGAAATTTGCATAATAATTGCACATTAATTCGCAAAAATACGTCAACTTATCGGTGTGTTTTCGGAATCAGTACAGATTGTTTTTATTTAAATTATTGCAAAGCAATAGGAAGACTGAAAGAGGTCGAGTAGAACATTTTTTTAAGCTCCGTCCATGATCATAAGGAAGGAATTTAGCATAACATTTTTTTGCTTGATTTTATTAGTTCTTTGCCGCGTTACGGTGCTGTATCAGCCTTCAAGTGTCTGACACGCACACTGTCAACTCTTACTGTCATTTCGGCTCCATACTAGTCTGATGGTGATACTATCGCCAATAAACAAATCTTTTCTTAATCCTTTCGTTCAAGATCTGTTATGTTAAGAAGAAGCAGAGGAACGTCAAGTATTGTACACGATTATCGAGAGAGAATTCTAAGAGAGCAAATTCACATAAAAAAGTTCCCTTGATGATTGATTGAGGACTAATGTCTACTCTACAAAACTCTCCGCATTTGATATCTTAACTAAATACGAAAATTGGTACCGCTACAACCCATGAAAAGGTCAGGGGTTCAGTACTTTGTATAGTACAGCTTCTTGTACGATTTTACTAGGAGGTAATTTGTTAAAGATCACGCTCAACCGCCAGATTTTTCCTCAGTTAAGGGTATTTAATTTAAAAACTTCTTTTCAATCCCGAAGACCCTTTCACACACTAAGAATTTCACAGGACAAAAAAGACGGTCGAAATTTGTTCTTGGAGTCGGACGCGAAGGAAGGCTTTCTCACTAGACAGATTTTTAGCGTTCGGTTTGGACCCCTATTTTTTCTTTAGTTGCCATCATGAATTGAAGGCGTCTAATATCCTTTTGTTTTTTTACCGTCCTTCACAAAATCTCCTCCCAACCAAGTTTAAGGGGTTCATTGCTCACCTGAAGCACCACCTCGTTTCTGTTGATTTACGCAATCTCAAATAAATATTTTCTATTATTTTTTCCTGCTATAAAAGTAATTTTATTTTTATTTTATAATACTAGGGACACCACGCCCTCATGTATACTTTTGGAATAACCGCTCCTGCTGGAATTATGTTTGGAAAGATGTACTGCTGGATCCAGGCATAGTTTTTTGTCACATTCGTTCTCTAGCGGGTGCTCATTAAGATTTAACTGAAAGAAAGATTAATGTAAAAAGTTTACAATTCTCTCTAATATCTTGTTATGTAATCAAAATTGCATTAAAAGACATGCATACTAAATATTAAATTCATATATATTTATTTTAATTCTGTTATTTTGGATACAACATTATAGTAAGAACTTGTTTATCTCTCGGAGAACTCTCGTATCAGGTATCTATCCTTCTTCTCTATAATAAATTAGAATTATAAGAGATACCATGAAACAGGTTTATCCATAAAAACAATATAATATTCTCAAGAAAGTCTATTCAAAGCACAGAATCAATTATTAATAAAGCTATCGTGTTATATATATGTAGGATATTCATCATCTCTCATTTATTGTATAAATTGAATTGATGTATAAATAATTAAAACATAAAAAAACGGATAAAAAGTGAAGAAATCTATATATACAGAAATGGTATCATCAGATGATTTTATGTATTTTATTAGTAGTAATGATCGTAATTAAAACTATCAAGAAAAGAAACTTTAAGAGAAAGAATTATGAAAAAAAAAAATTTTAAATGTATATCTCCCAATACAATAGAAGGGCTATTGATAATATTACTCTAAGAAGATTCTTTACAGTTTGATTTCATGGCGTTATTTTAGGGAGTCCGGTTCGAATCCGGCCTTTATTTGACCGTTGACCTTTATTTTGAGGATGACCCACCGAAAAAATTTTAATCTTCTCACTCTGTCTAGAATTGATTAGTAACTTATAGGATTACTTGTCCTTCTTCTTCAAGTTATTAAGATCAAAACTCATATGAAACATATTTCCATTTATGGATGATACAGATGTTAATTGCATCAACAAAACAAATTAAGTTGTGGCCTGAGTTATTTTTGTTCTGAGTCGACATGAATGAATTTTCACTGAGGATAATGATATAATGTGTATTATGCTATATTATATATTATATCCATACACAATATATTGAGTTGTAAAATAAGTTCGTAGCGTTTTTCAATGTTTCAATTTCATCCTCTCGTGTGTTTATAAAATCATGTCTACTTGGTCTATAATGTTTAACTATGCTTAAAAAAAGATTAGTTAAGGTGCTTTTATACATCAGTTTCAACCTCATCTTTAAGTGGTATTTTGCTTGCTCAAAATGGAAGAAAAAAATTCGTTTTCGTTATTTAATGATTTTTTATTTCGGAAAAGCAAAATCCTCTGCACAGAGAACATTGAAGCCTTAAAAGAAAGCACCGTCCGTAAGGGGTTTGCTCGGTTTAGAACCGGAAATTTTGACACGGCTCGCCCTTCTACTGTTGATGGTGACCAAATTCTAGTATTGGTCATAGGCAACTCTCACTCTACGACACTGGATATCGCAGAAATTCTTAACATATCTCATGCAAGTGTCTCAAATCTTTTTTTGAGTTTTTAGTTTTTATTGAAATCACCAGTAAAAAACGCTACTAACTTATTTTACAACCCGATATTATATTTTGCACCGCCATTAGTGCTGAAATAGAAATTATTCAGAGTTTTCACATCACACATATAACATATACAAGCGTAGTTCGTTCTACAGTCCTAGACTGTCTGGAAAACATCGAGGTTTTCAAACAGTTTCCAATTCGCAATTTTTCTTCTAAATGAACGAGTGAAAGTTTTTTTTAAAAAGGATTTTCAGATCTTTAATTATAGTATTGTTGGCAATTAGACCTGAAATTTATGAATCCTAACTGTCAAATGCTTATGAAGCAAGAAGGGTCGTCTTAATTTGTTGGTATCTTGTTCATTTCTCTAGTTCTAGAAGATCATTTCACTAGTTCTAGAAGTTCATTTCTCTAGTTCTAGAAGTTCATTTCTCTAGTTCTAGAGTCTTCAACATGCCAAAATAATAGACATTCCTTCGGCTTCCTCTCAGAATTTTCCTATGGGATCATAAACTTTTCCAAAATATAATTTTTTAAAATACTGATAACTCCTGAGGTTTGACGGGGTCGTATGAATTTTTTTTTGGGGGAGGGGGATTTTGTTAAAATAATGCCTTACGAACAATTTTGTGAAGTCATTTTGTGAATTTATATTGATATGAAATAAGTTAATCGGAAATAAACTATCTAAAAATACTGATTATTCGATTTTTTTTCTTTCTTTTTCTGTAATATTCTGGAAATAATACTGTATTCACTACATATATGATTTACAAAAGTTGATCTATATTATTATTACTGAGTTAAAAAAATTTAAAACATCTTAATTTGTGATAAATATATTAAAGTGGCCATTTTTTAAAACTAATTGTCTAAAAGTTGATCATTAAAACGCACTGTAATATATATTTATGATACACTTCTATCCCTAGAGAATAAGTTAATATAAATTTTAAAGGTGTTTGAGAAATGATAATTTTCAGCAAGTCGCGAGTTTATAAACATTCGCCCGACTGTGCATGGAATCTATTCTGGCCTGGATTGGTGTTTATTTGAAGGCGGAATAAATTTCGACCTTTCCAGTCTACTTAAAATAATTTTGTAATGTATAAGGCAACACGTTTTTTCTCAGTGTTGTAGTACATAAATACCTTAAACCGAGTAGAAAAACGAGTTCATTCTTAAAATTGAATAAATATCAGTTAGCTTTTTATGAGTTATTTTAAATGTTATTTTCCTTTAGGTTTTGTATTTTTTTCTTATTTAAATTTAGTTGCTTAGTTTCGGATAGTTTTGTTTTTATATCCGTTATTGGATCCTACAACTAAAATCTGATTTTTTAGTATATTTACTTAGTATTTGAATATATATATTGCTAATTCCTTGGAACAGTCACATGTAGTTTAAAAAACCGTTAAGAAACCATAAATGTATTAATGGAGAACTGGTTGGTTATTAGTGTTTTTCAACTTTCTAATATGAAACAATTACTGTTGAAATCTGCAATAGCTATCATTTCACATTTCAATTCCACGAAAGATAATCAAATTTTAGATTATTTAGCAGAGTTAAAGACATATCAATTCCCACCTATTAATTCTTGCAGTAATCATAAAACGTGATCCATAAGCGCAAAAGAAATCGAACTTTGAATCTAATATAATCATCGAAATCTCTATAAAATAATTGATCTTTCACGTATAGTTTAGTGACTGGTTTAAAATTTTATTTTAATTCTAGGCAACTGTTAAACACTTTACCGCAGGGGGTCCTCTGGAAATTCACTTAAAGTACGATTTTCTTTATTATATTTTAATTTAAATACGCATTATATAATTTATAAAATATAATATTTAGCCAAATAAAGTCTAAATACCTTTTTTTTTTTAACGAAAACGACACACTAGGGGTATTCATGATGTGCTAAATACAAAATATTTTTTGTTTTTTTTTCGGTCAAGACTCCCTTTGGAGTCCTATACTGTAATAAAATGTTTTACCATGTTAAATGTTATAAGTATGGGATTTTGAGCTGCCCTATTTAAAGTCATGTTAAATGGTAAATGCATAAGAGCTCCTCGCGGATGTTCTGAGCTACTTGTTTTATAAACATTCCTTCTTAAACTTCATGTTATTGTTTGATTAAATTAATAATAGTTTTGATTAAATTAATTTATTACAACATGTTTTCCTGCTGAGTGCCTTGTTTATCTTCTAACTTGTGAGGAACAGAATCAAGATGGGCTAATTGCCAACTGTCATCATTGTCATCCATTGCTTTGTTAGTTTTAAAAACATCCAAAACAATACTAACAAAATCAAAACTCAAACTACGAGCAAGTAACCTAACACAACAAACAAAATGATGAAGAGCTCAGCTGGTCAGTTGTGTGGCGTCATTCTCCATTTAACAAACCTATTAACAGACTCTCAACCATAGGGGTATTCAAGATGTTGTGTTAAATGTAAAATTTTTTACAATGTTAAATGTTATGAGTATAGGATTGTGAGTCATGCTAAATGTCAACTGCATAAGAGCTCTTACCGGATTTTCTGAGCAACTTAACTCGCTTTAACCTTTCCTTCAAAAACTTCATGTTGTTGTTTACTTCTAAGTTTTGATTAAAGTAATTTATTACAACATGCCTAAAATGAGTGAAAAGTGGAATTTGTGTAAAAGTTTGTCCACTGAATACCTTGTTGATCTTCTAACTTGTGGGGAAGAGAATCAAGGTGAGTTAATTGACAACTATCATTACATTATTATTATTGTCATTCATTGGCTGTACTAGTTAAAACATCCAAAACAATACTAACACAATCAAAACACTAACTATGAGCAAGTAACCTATCTATTTCTCCATTTAACATAAGTTTTCCATTTAACACGCTTTAACATGTTAAACTAAAGATCATGAATACCCCTAATGTTATATTGTTTTAATATGATAAAATATGAAAATATGTCTTCATTTAACACGCTTTAACATGTTAAACTAAAGATCATGAATACCTCTACTGTCTTCACCTGCATATGCCACTGAATCTATGTGTGCAATCAGTTGACATATGAATATTTCGTGGGTTTTTTTAAAAGTGAATTATTGAAAAAGGACTCTAGAAAGTTATTTCACATCACCACATTTTCTATAAAACATTTAGACAATGCGAAACAATCCTAAACATGGAAATTGTACTAATAGAGTTTCAGTCACTACGACAGCAGAACTGCAGATCAAGAATTTTATTATAGGTTCAATCATTCATTTAAATCAACCGATAATGAGAATCACAGATTTGAAAATTAACAAAATCCAATTTTTTACCAAGTATAAAGAAGTTCTGAAAATGTTTCCTCATTTCTTATGTTGGTCATGCGGAAGATTACGATCCGGTACCACTTTACCTCCCAGACATTTCCCCGCTTGATAGTATTTATAACTGTCCTAAAACATCCTAGTGTTTCTTTGTATTATTATTTCCAATACTTCTTGAATTGACAGAAATACTTTTAGAAGAGGATATTGGGGTCGCCTCGGGGTCCGGTGCAAATTGCCCGAAATCTTGTCCATTCTCGTTCTTAAACGTTAATTTTTTTTAATTCATTGAACCTTGAATCTGTACATTGGTTGTAGCTGCTCCTCAGATGTACCTATTCTTACACTAAAGAAAACGATTGCCGCTCTCTGATTACACCCTCTGTTGACTAGTTCTTTGTCAGTTTTATCCTTGAGCTCACCCCGTCTTGGGACTGACTGAGGTTAGGATCAGAACTGAGCTAACTAGGCAATTGGCTGTTAATTTAACCAAGTTCTCATCCAAACCCGTCCACAGGGCATACTAGATATCATTGTAATAACACATTAAGCTTTTACCGTATGGAGCAATAACTGAGGGGAAGTCCATTGCTGGGTATCACCGGATGTCCCATTTATTGTTCAACGAATAATTTCCTTGTGGTATTATTACTTTTGAAGTAGTATAAACAGAGCATGATACGTGATCAAGTTACCTAAATCATAAACTTTATTATTTTCTCTGACTATTAAGTGTATGTTCCTTTAAAAACTGTGCTATTTTGGTTTATTATATTGAAGACCGGAATATATCAAAAGATGGAATAAGTCTCGCAAATATTTGTTTCTCAATTGATGAACTATGATGAAAATAAACCTTAGTTATGAAAATACACTTTAGTTTCAATAATTTATTACATGTTTAACCTTACGGCTGCCTCCACCATGATGCAATACTTCAATGCTGGACGATTTTGGAGCTGGTGAAATTTTTGAGTAGTAGTATGAAATAGCATCTTAAAGTGAATTTTTTTAACATATTTGTTTTTTAAGTATGTAGCGGTTTTTTGAGCGATCGTGGAGTTTGATAGCATAAATACTGAATGATATTCCGTTAATGTTTTTAAAAACTTGTACTCAGAAATTTTTTTATTTATAAAATAGCTAATGTTTCGAAAGACTGTGAATTTAGATTATAGTGTTCATCTCATCTTTCTTTTTTCTGCTTGGCAGGCTATGTCCGTCGAATTTGGGTATGGCGCACCGTCAAAATTGCAAATAATAATTGGGCAATATATACTTGATTATATCTTTATTATTACTTTTTTTTCTGGAGAGGGGGGGATTTCCATCATTAACAAGAATGATGTGGTCTGGCATTCTTAAGATGAGAGACAGCTGATTTTTGTTCATTATAAATATGAATTACATGGTCGAAAATCAAAATTTTGTCATGGAAAATCAATATTTTATCAATTTTTTTTTTTTTCAATTTTTCACAACATAAAAACTGAAATAGCAACAAGTCACCGTCTGCTTTCGATTGTAAGGCCAAATAATTCATGTTTATGACGGAAAAAGCTCCTCCCACTCCCTAATTTTTTTTTTTAATTAGTGTTTTTAATTTTGAATCACGCTTGAACGTAAATATAATTGATTAGATTATTTACATATA
>NW_027111602.1:920712-928295 GCF_000696795.3 Halyomorpha halys
TTTTTAAAAATATGTTTTTTTCCCCTTATCGCCTTTATTTGGCTTTCTATAATGTGACCTCCCAAAATCTTGCTTTCTACTCCCTCGTCGAAATTATTTGTAACCTGGCTGATGTTCTTCACAATGGGGATAACTGTTTTCAATGAGGCGTTCGTATTGTTTCTGTTCCGTTCCCCCAGTATCCTTTGTCCTAGATTATCTTGTCCTATGAAGAAAATCCTTGTCTCTTGAACTTAAAAATACTGTATTTAAAATAACAGTTTTGCTATTCTTATTTAATTGTTCTCCACTTTATGTCTTTATCATATTCAGTTAAGGTTTATATCACTTTAATAATTTTATTATACTAAATTAATTCATCAAAATGACATCATATTGCCATCAGTATTTTTTTTTTAGCATTTGGTTAAAACAAACTGACACTACAATTAGAAATATTGTGCCATTATTAGAGATGTAACTTTTCAGCCGCCGAAACAACTCATTTGGAATGTCAATCCGAAGAAGAGGATGTTCTTTCTAATTTGGAAATGAGTTGATTGTTCCAGTGGTTCGAATCTAGTGACGGCATCCTCAAAACTAAAGAGGTTATAGACGAAATTCATTATTCCATAAGAAATTCTGGACAACTCTGTTGAGGCAGAATCAACGGAAAATAACTTGCACAAACAAGAGGGGTTGGAGTTTTCCTATGAACTATAAATAGGATTTATAACATGGTAAAGGAGAATTCTCATGATTGACCCCTTAAAGTGGGTAAAAAAATTTGGTGCGGTGCGCATATCACACAACTTTCTCTTACTAACCTACTCACGTCTCTCCAGTTTGTGTGTAGTTGGCGGAATCGTTTTAAAGTTATCGCTATTTTTATGATTTTCAAAAAAAAATCTAAAGACTGGAGAAGGCGAAAATTATAAACAAAAATTTTTATTTCTTTGTCGCTATAAAAATTCGTATTTAAGGGTTTCTTGAAGTGGGAATGACGATTATAAATTTAGTTCCTGCCAAGGATACAACAGTTCAACGAAAGATAACAAAGCAGTAAAGCACTTTTGTAAAGATGGATAATCTCGTCCTTTCCCATTTTCATTTTTTCCCCTTTAGTTATTCATAAAAGACTATAATAAAATGAATTATTGTAATAAACAATGAGAAATGTTTTTTTTTTTTCAAGTAATCAAAATAAAAGGTACTTTAGAGTGGTTTTTTTTTTAAATCGGCATTTAAGTACTGTCAAACTATTTCAATGAAGATTTGCCAGAATTGGTTAATGGGACTCAGGAGACTTCAAAATGTGTATTTACGTCGAAAACTGGAATTTCTGCACGATTGCAATATTTTCCCTTACTATATATTCCATATATAGATAAGTGAAAGTAAAAATAAAAGAACTGGATGCGATTTAGTATCTCCCACAGTCTGGACCCAGCACCTTCCGCTACCATTGTTCCATTCAATGGGTTACTATCTTTAAGTTAAAACCGCCAATTCTCTGGATGACCTTCAAGAATTCAGAACTATTTCTTTCGAAATCCTACAGCCACTAGATGGCAAGAAACTATAGACCACAAAAGTATATGGATGGATTGGTAAATTTAACTCTAAACTATAGTACTTCTATCATCAATATTGACCAAATGGATGGGAAAGGATGCAGTCATTGATAGAGCAGCTACTGTCCAAAAAAATATATTTGACTATTTTTTTCCTTTTTTAATATATCATATTTCTAATAACCTTAGGAAATACAATTACCTCACAGAAAAATTATGTAACTAAATTCCTACATATGGCTTTCAAAACTGTGGATTCAAACCCATAAATTCCTTAGGCAAATTTATTACTTCATCATAAATTTATTTTATCTATATTATTATTTTATTTTTAAAAATAATCTTCTAATAATAAATAAATTTTTATCGATAGATTTTATTTTATCATTTCATTTTTTGCTTTTGTAGTCCATTTATGGTTCATGACAACAGTAAATATTTTAAATATTTTATTTTACTATAGATATTAAAAATCATTGCGGTATATATTTGAATTTTATTCTAGCATTGGAATATCTATATTTTTTAATTTCAGATTTTTGTTAATTTATTATGTCAATTGTTTTTTTTTAGCCTACATAACTGCTAATTTATTAATTTAAAAAAAAAAAATTCTATATTAAGTTGATTGATGTTGGATGATTTATTTCATGATTATTCAAACTATCTGGTTTTGTTTTTGAAGTATATGATTTGAAACTACATCAATACCTGTCTGTCACTGTGTAAATCTACATTATATCTTCATCTGACTTGCTAAACAGGCTCGGTATATTTATTCTCTGTCATACACACAATTTGCGTTGCCCTGTTTTTTCCCTTTTAATGATGATACTTTAGTATCCACTTATTTCAACTTCTCTGTTTTTCCATTATCTTGATCCAATTAGATAATACAAATTAAATTGATATGTATTATTAAAATTAATAATTTATTTGTTTTTTGTTTTTTTTATTTAAAGATATTCTTTTATTATCAAATGAATTCTAATTAACTACTAATGAATAAGTAATTGCAATCAAATCAATTTAGAAAGTCCTTGTTCAGTTTTTGACCTCACATCCAAGCCTTCTAACATTTCAGGTTCACTAGAAACACCGAATCGCTTAACTTTGTCATCAGTACTTTTTAAAGTTAAGAATTGGTTTCAATCCCACCTGGGTGGGATATTTTGCGGTGGCCGCAAGAAAGGAATACTGACATTCCCGCTCTGGGGCTGTATAGATCCTCAATAGAGGACATGAGGCAAAACAAAAAAGTTAGAAACCCTATCCTTATAAATATTTATAAAAGATATTCATTTAAAACTATTAAAACAAAAACGAAAAAAGTATACAGATTGAAGTAAAATGTCTTACAAGCAATATTAAGAAGAATATTGATAATAATTAAGTTCTTTTTTTTTTATGTTCTAATTTTCTTATAGATGATGGTGAAGCGATAACATCAGTGAGATGGAATGAGGAAATGGAGACAGCATTGCTGTTCGATGCTCAAAAACAAGTGCCTGGGCTTGGTGACAAGGGTGAGGCAGTTACATTGACTCCTTTAGAGGAGGAGAAAGCTGATGCTGTCATGAAGAAAGAGGGCTTCAATTTAATCCTCAGTGACAAGATTATGTACAATAGGACTATATTAGATGCTAGACATCCAGAGTAAATATTTTATTTCATATTATATTTCTTTTTTAATTTTTAAAATAAATGGGTCAAAAAAAATCAGTGTCTATAGGACTGAAAATTCCTTAGAAGTTATTTCTATTTTTTAATATCTAATCATATAATATCAATGCAAGTGAAAATAAAATTAGCTAAACTCCTCTCCATCCAATTTTTTCTATTTATTTTCTTTAGTTGTTACCAACATTTTGTTATACTTTATTTGCAATAATTGCTTTTGACAATAATTTAAAAAAACAATAACCCTAACTTTTTAATAGGATTCATTAAAATTTCAAAATCATAATTTGGCTCTTGAGGAGGGGACAAATGAGATAACTCACATTTTCCTAAATTTTCTGAACAAAATTAATCTTGGAATCACTTATTCTTTATATTTATGATTCAATACCAATTTTAGCTGTTTACGCTTGTTTTTCTCTCATTTTGACTTTATCCTGCCTGCTCTCATTACTCATTACTGACTCATTTAAAATAAAAAATGACTTACCTTGTTTTTCCAATTTTGTCTTTAGTTATCATCGACAATCATTTGTTTTATGTTATTGTATCCTTTATTCATATTGAATACTTTTTAAATAATCTTGATTTGTTTAGCTATTTATAGTACCCCAAACATTTTTTAGTAAATATGTTAGTCATTTACTTTGAGCACATTTTATTTATATGCCAGTATCCTTATAGAACATCATTGAATGTTTTATTTACATTTTATACGTTAAATAGAATTAATTTGCTTATCAACTTAACATTTTCAATTTCAGATACAAGAATAATAAAATTCTATTGTATTTAGGTAACCTCATGGCCAATGTACCAAATTAAAGTTGTATTTGTAATTGATCTGTATATTATTAATCTATTCGTTTTGAAAATAATATAATTGAATTATTTTTTCACTCTTAATTCCTATTAGAATTGTAAATGTCTGAACGGCATTTGGTTTTGGGTTCAATGTTCAACCCATCGATCCAGCTACCTCCAGTAAAAATGATACAAGTCTAAAACAAATATAATTTTTAAGTTCCATTTTAAGTTAATATCCTTGATATTTAATAATACTTAATTTTATCATTTTTCATTTTTTAGATGCCTAAAACTGAAGTATCCTAAAGATCTTCCAACAGCTAGTGTTGTCATTGTATTTACTAATGAAAGGTGGTCTTCCCTGATAAGAACAATCCACAGTGTCTTTAATAGATCTCCCAAACACTTAATGAAAGAATTAATACTCGTTGACGATGCGAGTGATCATGGTATGTTAGTTTTTATGTTCACCATTTATTTATTGAATTTATTCATTTAGAAATTTATTCATTGCTGATAATTTGTATTTATTAGTTTAAGTATTTTAATTTATGATTTATTGTTCATTTATGTGCCTGTCTTCAATTTTGATTCATTTTTATTGAATAAAATAATTTCTAACATTAAGAGAATAATTAATACTCTAACTTTAAGTTAACTCTTAAAAAGTTGGAAGTTAAATTTTATTGTTTCATGAATGGTTTTGTGTATTTTATGACCATATTTTATTTTTTGTTTTTAGATGAGTTGCAAGAAAAATTAGAGTATTACATAGCAACCAGGTTACCTAAAAAAATTACTCTTATAAGACTGCCTAAAAGATCAGGTTTGATAAAAGCAAGACTTGAAGGTGCAAAACAGGCTAAGGGTGATGTTCTAGTTTTCTTAGATGCTCACTGTGAAGTAGGAATTGATTGGCAAGTATATACTTATGGGTTATTTAAAGAAATTTGGTGATTACCCATAATTTACTTTTTGACAATTAGATATGCATGCCTGGAAATAACTTGTCCTTCAATTACCTTATATTAACTAATAGTTTATGTAAATGTTCCAAGATCTGTTTTAAAATGATAAAAATTTCATAATATTTTTATAATATATAATATGTACTTAGATGCATATGTATAAAAAACAATAATAAAAAATTTCTGCATGGTGAAGAAAATGGCGTTGGATAGATGCATCGGGAAAAAAAGCTTTTTGTGTGTGAATTGTGGGTGACTTGTCAAAAGGAAAGGGGAGTTAGGGATATGTCTATTGGGCAAAAGAAATATATAGTAAAAAAAAAAAAAAAATTAAATGTCAATAATGTGAAAGATATTATAATTTCCACAATATGTTGTATTGTGAAATTATGTCTGTTTCTTGTAGACTTCATTGTAGATTAGTTTGGCTTCTAATAATGTAACAAATTAAAATCTTAGTCTTAGAGTCATAAATTTTATTTATTTAATTGATTCATTGAGTAATTAAAGGTAATCAATCTTTTTGACAACATAACCTCTTCTCGGGAGAGGGGTGGCATAACTCTACTTTCCTTCAGAGCAAATGTGAAGCCAAAAAGGCCAAGCCCATGAAATGAAAGTTTATGTTGAGGTTAATAGGAATACCCGCCATTGTAATCTAAACTGAAACAGAAGGCAGCCCGTGATTGGCTCATACTCTTTCCCTACTCCTCTAGTATCTCTCTGGAAGGCACATTTTTGGGCTCACTTCTGCCAATATAACCCCTCCTTTACACTCTTTCCTCCAAACTCTTAAGATGTGGCTTGATAGTAATAGGACCTACATCATGAAAATAATAATATATGTATAAGAAATTTGCATATCAAAAACAGACTATAAACTAACCAAGCCTTAGAATGCATTGCAGTAAATGAAAAATAAATATTATGAAAATATAACAGAATAACACTGAATTAGAGTTTAAAAAAAAAAAAAACTGGTATATTATCTACAAAATTTGACTATTATAGCAAATAGACTTATTGTTTGACTATTAGAAGGAAGAACAGGCATGAACTTACATACAGATTCATTTTTCAATGCTTGTATTAGCTGAATAGATGTATCTTATGGAAATAAATCTGTTTGCGTAATGGCAATGGCAATGGCATTATTTTGGTGTGAATTTTTTTTCATGTTTTTGGTACTTGAATCACTTGGTTCTGCCAAGCCTTATATATGTTCCTATACGTTAAATTGAGTAAATATAAATGTAGTTGTCCAGACCATGAGCTGCTACTTACTATATATATAACTTAAAAACTAAGTATATATATATATACTATAATCATTTCCAAATATTTTTTAGATAATTTATTTAGCATTTTAATGTTTCTTTATTGTTAAATGAATATTTCCTTAGATTTATATAATTGTCTTAATTTTTATCATTACTAATGAGGTGAAGATAGTTGACCGTAGATATATATATATATAAGAAGAGAAGATGGTCAGGGGTGTGATCAGCAGAAAAAACCTAATTTTCAGGTCAGTTTAAACTAGTGTTTAGCCAAAATTTTCTTCCTATTACTCCCTGATGAAGACCTGAAACCTAGATCGAAATGTCAGCATAAATAAATAATTCTTGTTTATTTGTGTTTTTTCTGCTGACCGCACTCTCCGACTATCTTCTCCTCTTTTATCATTAATAATTTTACATTAACTGTGTGATTTTGTTTTTAGGCTACAACCTCTTCTTGCTAGGATTAAAGAATCAAGAAATTCAGTAGTGGTTCCGATTATTGATGTGATCCATGATAAAACATTTGAATATCAAAACAATGGTGGCTCATTTGACTTTGAACTTGGTGGATTCACTTGGAGCGGGCATTTCACTTGGATACCAATATCACAGGAAGAGGAACGCAGGCGTGGTAACCCTTATTCTCCAACAAGGTGATTTATTTTTAGGTTTATGTTTGACTAGTTACTTTTTTCATATCTATAATCTTTTTAAACTAATGATTTTGTGACGAGAATATGTAGGGCTGAGCCAAAACAAAATAACCATGCAATTATATAAATATACAACTATTAAAATTATTGTATTGGAGAAAATAATCAGGACAATCTTTTTAAATAAAAATTATAATAATTTACCAAAAATACAGTGAATTCAGAATTGAGTGATAAAAATATTCACTGTATACTATTACATATGTTTTTACTACTCCTACTTTTCACTGTATTTTTGGTAAATTATTATAATTTTTATTTTAAATATTTATTTATATACTTTTTCAATTTTCATTAATTATTTTGTCGATAGTTTTTATAAATGTTATCATGTAACCTATGTTACAATTTTAGGCCTCATGTTGAACCTCATATTTGGGTCGAAGGGTTGCCATATCCAATATAAAGATTTTTTCTTGATTATTTTCTTCAGTATAAATACAGCAGTCGAGAAAATCCATCTTCGAAAATTCCTATAATTTATGAAAATTTGTTTTTAGGAATTATATAAAATTAAAATAATGATGTATGAATGATAGGAAAAGATTTAAAAATTTAATTATAAAGAAAAGTTATAAC